>NC_141881.1:4756225-4797163 GCF_030686135.1 Camelina sativa | reverse complement strand
AGAGGTATTATACCGTCGACTAGGTATAATCCTGGTGAGTATGTGTTACTTATTGATGGGGGAGAACCTGAAAGCTATATTAAATCTTTGGAGGATGAACACAAGGATAAATGGCATGATGCCATGGGTGACGAGATGGATTCTTTTGAAGAGAACCATACTCTTTAGTTGGTAAAGTTGCCTTAGGGTAAAAAGGCATTGCTTAATAAGTGGGTGTATAAGATTAAGCATGATGAGACCAGTTTGTCACCTCGATACAAGGCTAGGTTGGTTGTGAAAGGATATGACTAAAAGAAAGGAGTTGATTTTGATGAAATATTTTCTCCTGTTGTGAGATGTCATCCATTCGGGTTGTACTTGGATTGGCAGCAAGTCTTGATCTAGAGGTTGAGCAAATGGATGTAAAAACTGCTTTTCTTCATGGTGATTTGGAGGAAGAGATTTACATGGTACAACCGGAAGGCTTTGTGAAAAAGGGTGAAGAGGATTTAGTTTGCCGTTTGAAGAAAAGCCTTTATGGATTGAAGTAGGCCCCGAGGCAGTGGTACATGAAGTTCAAGTCTGTTATGGGGGAGTTGTGCTATAAGGAGACTACTTCTGATCATTGTGTGTTTGTGCAGAGGTTTGGTGATGATGATTTTATCATCTTGGTTTTGTATGTTGATGACATGTTGATTGTGGGAAAGAACTTGAGCATAATTGAGGAGCTGAAAAGCAGCTTAGCAAGTCCTTTGCCATGAAAAATTTGGGTCCAGTAAAACAGATTCTTGGTATGAGATTTGATAGAGACAAAGGTGAGAAGCTGATTCACTTGTCTCAAGAGAAGTACATTGAGAAAGTACTTAAAAGGTTTCACATGGATAAGTCTAAGGCTGTTAGTACTCTTCTTCCCACAGGCTTTAGATTGAGCAAACAACATAGCCCAAAAACAAAGTTGGAGAAAGAAGATATGGTAAGGGTTCCATATGCTTCTGCAGTTGGTAGTTTGATGTATGCCATGGTCTGTACAAGACCAGATGTAGCTCACGCTATTGGTGTTGTTAGCCGTTTTCTCTTCCTTAGCTGAATTAAACCCACCACATATTTTTTTGCATTTATTCAATATACGTATAAGTGTATTTAAAATTTTTTTAATCCATTGAAATATATAGAATTGTATTTCATAATATATATATATATATATATATATATATATATATATATATATATATCTTATTATATAAAGTTGGATTTTAAAAGTTAGCCATTAACAAGATTTTCACATGTGTCAAGTTATCAATCTCAGATTTTGACATATGTTAAAGTTAATATTTATTAGGAGGAATTTGATTACAACAAAAATAAAATATTTTTTTCAGAAAATATTAATAATATAAAGGGATAATTATCAAAAATTACAGAATTTATAAAAAAATACAAAGTTTTTTTAAAAAAATATAAGGAGATTATATATATATATATATATATATTTCATAAAATTTGAAATTATAATATTATTTACTTATTTTTAATTTTAAGTTATTAAATCTACAAAAAATATAGAAAAAGGGATTCAAGAAAATATAGAGTTAATTATTAATTCTAAATTTTGTAAATACTCACTTTTATATAAAAATAGATCGTCTCATATTTAAATAATTTATTGAAAAACACGGTATTCAACTTTTTTAATTGAGAAATCTTTTTTAATGGGAAGGTAAATTTTTCTTATTTTTTTTAAACCAGATTTTTCTCCTACTTTCTTCTTTTTCAGTCGGGAATAGGTAAGATTTATATGTTGACCCAAAAAAAATTAAAATATGCGTTTTCTTTTCCTAAAACTATATTTTAAATTTTATTGTTGTAATTTTAGATTGTTTAATTTAATTTATATTTCCATCTTTGAATTATTTGGGATTCATATATTACCATGCTTATAGTTTTCTATTGTTTCTTTAATTATACCAAATTATTTTTCTTTTAATTTCTCAACCTTGATTGGTTGGTCATAAACCCTTTTTTTTTGCAAACATAATTGTTACCATTATTCATTCAATCCCAAAGGAAGATAACGAGTAGAAGCTCACCAACCTAATGGATGGATAAAATAGACTAATCAAACACAAGCTTACAACAAACATAGATAGATATATTAGAAAAACATAAATCCATAGGAGCTCAAAGACTCGGACACCCTGGTTTGTGGAAAGGTTTGAAAGAATTGATTTGGCCACATATATCACCAAAATGCACTTATTTTTTGGTCAAAAGTCCTGAGAGAACTTCATGATGGGTGATCTTCCTGTAAGTGATTGTCGGAACTGTGCGAGTGAGGACAAAACACAGGAAAAAATTATTTGTTAATTTGTAGGGTCGGTAAACAAGTTTTTAAAGCCTCCCAGACATAACAAACCGGCCATCGAATATGGGTAGATCCACGGGCCGAGAATAGATGTAGAGCCCACTTAGGAAGGTGGGCCCATGGACTGAAAGTGGACATGGTCTCTTTGTAACATCCGTGAACCAAAATGTGAGTTTTGGGGAGGAGTGTCGGTCGACACCAATAATTTATGGTTTGACCAGATTGACTTAATTGTCGATTTGAGACTGTTTGGTTTGAGGAAACCCATAGAACCGGGTTACTTAAGTGGAAATCGACGAAAAAGGGTTTTGGCAAGTTTTGTTTGTCGCCGTTCCATAGTTCTGAGAGAGAAAAGAGAGAAAAGAGTGTTCTTGAGGTTTTGGTGATTTTTGGGAAGAAGAATGGCTATTCTTGGGATATCTGAGGCTAGGAGGGTGATAGAAGCTTGCTAGGAGTGTGGGATTCGTCGTTGTTGGTCAGAAAATTCCTGAAAAAGAGGTGAGTGCATGACCATGGATGATCTAAGCCTGAGATTTCCTTTGTCTTGGTTGTTTGGTGTTGTTTGTGGTGTGATATGCTCAAATTAAATCCTAGAGCTACTCTCTCAAATTAAGAGATCACTGCAGTACTTAGGGGTCGAATTCCACAAGGACTCAAGATAACACAATAAATTATAGAGTTTTTCAATTATGCTAAACATATTAAATTGAATTAAAATAAACAATGCAAAATATTAAATAAAAGCTGTTGTAAATTAAGAAAATCAAAAAGCTAGGCCTAGGAATTTCTCAGGAAATTATGAAATATTAAATCAAGAAATAAATAGGATTCAAGCAATTAAGAACAGATCTGGAATTCTAAACACTTTTGGAAATTAAATCAGTTCTCACTGCAAATAATATCTAAATTTAAAACCAGAAAATCCAAATCTCTTTGTAAAATTCTAGGTTAAAAATCAGCAATAAAATAAGGTTTAGATTGTTCACAAAATTATTAAATCAAATCTCTTTGCAAGAAATAAGTTTGCTCATCAAAAGGTTTTATCAGGAAAATCAATTATATTCTCATATCAATTTATTTTCCTAGGTTATTAATTCTAGATGGCCAATCAAGGATTAATATGAAGAACAACCTAAGATGAAGATCTAGATAGATAAAAAATCCTAAATAAACAGATCTAATAATTATAAAAACCCTATAAAAAACCATAAACCTAACAAGCAAACTACTCAGACATGTTTAATGAAGAACAAATCATAATTCTGAATAACATGCAATTGAAATTAAAAGAGTAAGGAAGGAGTTTATGAATTCTTCTCTCAAAGCAGTTCAGATCTCTCTCCCAAAAGCTCTCAAAATCTCACAGGGTTGCAGAAAAATAAAACTCTCTAGAAAAAGACTTAGGGGTTTCAAAAATCTAAAAACACTATTTATATGTCCTAAAACACGTCAGAGGCTAATCTTGCAAATATGGAAAACTTTAGGGCAGATTTGTAAAACTTCCAAATTTGGCTTCTCTTGTAGACAAACAAGGGTGTCGATCGATGCTAAGGCAGTGTCGATCGACACCAACTTCTCTTCCTTGATGAATTGCTCCAAAATCTCTCTAATTGCTCCATTTTGCTCCTTTCATGCCAAAATTCTAGAAAACCTGTAAAGACTCAAAACATCCTAGAAACAAATCAAAATACTCTAAAAGACTCTTTATATCATGGTTAAAAACCACAAAAACCATGATATATCAATTCCCCCAGACTTAGCCTTTGCTTGCCCTCAAGCAAAACTTAAGGTTAGACATGTGAAAGAGGTTTGAAAACAGGGAACTCACTCAACTGCATGATGATTCTTATTCGCACTCTTCATGTACCTGACTCAAGAACTTACTACTTATACTTAACCATGATAAGCATCAACATTCCTTACTCAAATCCCACAATCCTCTGGAATCTCTGAAATCTCCATTGTCATCTCATTACATAAATTAAAGCAAGTATAGGTGAGTTCTTACCTTGGTGTATTCATTAGTGGCATATGGATTCTCTTCAGGCCAAGACATTCTTCTTACATCTCTTTTCCTCTCCCTTTTCTCACTTCCAATTTTTTTTTCTTTTCTCTCTTTTCTTAATCAAAGGTGTAAGCGAATACCGGGGTCATCGGTAATTTACCTACCCTTCGCTTCCAAGCTTTGTGTGATCATTTGACTCAAGAGTAGAATAATGAGTTCACAAGTAATTTACCTACCTCTCTAAACTGATCAAATTCATCTCATCTTTTATTCTCTTTTTTTTTTCTAAAGCACTGAAGGGAAGAGAGAGGGGAGACATACTTTGATAAATTGCACTGTCTTGTATGGCCCGAAGAAGAAGTCTGTCTAGTCCACTGATTTCCAACCCCAAAGTAAGCGATTAAGTCCGGTTGAAATCCTGATAAAGGTTGAGACAACGTTAGATCAATCAGATATCCATTGAATAAGGGCTTTCAGGATTGTTGATAAGGCTCATAGTCTTTCTAAGCTTCAGTTCTGAGATCAAGCATAAACAAATAATCATTAGAGTGTTAGCCAAATAAGAGAAATCATTAGTCAAGATCATAATTCCCAAAGACAAAAAGAAAAATTTTGAAAAATTTGACTCAAACTTTATGGTTTTGACTGTCACAACTGAAACTCAAAAACAAAAACATAGTTAGTAGACAACCTTCTCAAGACTTAAACAACACTGTCCCCAGTGTTATCAAGTAAGAGGAAAGCAAAAAGAAACAAAAATATGTTGAAAATTGTAATGAAAAGATGAACATTGTAACACCCGCAAACCTTTTCTTGGTATTTTGGTGAGGGCGTCGATCGACACTTCCTTGTGGGGGCATCGATCGACACCAGCTGTAGCCGGTTTGGTCGGTTCGTTTTTAATTGTCCGGTTTGCGTGGTTGGTTTAGGGAATCCCTAAATCGAGTGTAAAAGAGGGGAAACGACTCAAGGTCGTGTTTTTGGTCTGTAGTCGCTGTTTTTGAGAGAAAAACAAAAGAGAGAGTGTTCTTGAGCTTTTGAGAGAGATTGGTGAGATTCCTTGCTGTTCTTGGGAGATCTAAGGCTGGGAAGGAGCCAGAAGCTTGCTAGGAGTGAGGATTTCGTCTCCTTTGGTCTAAATCTTCCTGGGAAAGAGGTGAGTGCTTGACCATGGTTGATCTAAGCATGAGATCTCTTGTATTTGAGTGATTTGTTTGTTGTTATTGTTGTTTGCTTGCTTGGGTGGGTTGTTCTTGAGTTTCCCACAGATTTGCGTATCATTTGGGCGAGTTGCGGGACGAAATCGGAGTGAGTAGTTTCGGATTCCATGTTTTCGCGTCGTGCAGTTCGTGGTTGCAGAAGGAGCATCGATCGACACCTTGTGGCATCGGTCGACACCTTCTCGTGAGGCATCGATCGGCGCCATATCGTGGCATCGATCGGCACCAGGTCAAGGAGCATCGATCGGCACCGATGTAGCATCGGTCGACACTAGCTTAAATCCGTGACTCGTTTTTCCTGGTTTGATGTATTGTTATGTGTTTGCTTGTTGATTGAATATGAGGTTCTCAAATGCTTGTGTATATAACCCAGTAGATGGGAGGATTGCCTCACTAAGTATTTATGATAATACTTACGCATCTCAATTGTTGTTTGTGGTGTGCAGGTAAAGGCAAAGTATGATCGTGGAATCAAAGGCAATGAAGAGGAGGATGTTCTAGGGACTCGATTGGTTGTTGTCTGGCATTGCTAGGTTGCTAGAGTTGAGTCATTAGAAACATTGCTAGGTTGCTGGTTCCTTGTTTCTTGTTGTTTGGTATTTGATTATTGTTGATGTTATGGTTATTGGTTATTATTGGAGTATTATTGGATATTTAATTGGTGTTGTTATTTCCGCTTATGATTGTAATTGTGGTTAGGTGGCTAGTGGGTATGGCACCACTAGTTGTAGTTTTATTTATTATATTATTATATTATTTATTATTTTAAGAAAAAAAAAGGGGTCGGTCGTTTTATTTTGGTATCAGAGCCCTTACGGTTCTAGGTTTGGGTTCACTAGGTTTCTGTTGTAGATGTTTGGGGATTTGCATGCTTTGATTGATTAAGTGAGTTAGTCAATTGTGTGTGGCATGGAGTCCTAGAACATCCTCTTCGAGCCGAGTGTGTGATTCCACGGTGAGTTTATGTTTCTGTGTTATAATAGAAATTGTTTGCTTAGCCTTCTGTTCATGGTAGTGCAGATGGTTAGAGAGGATGTTGTGGCTGGTCAAGGTCATGGTCGCGAACGTGGTCGTGGTAGGGGCAGAGCCCCAGTGGTTAGTGAGACCGAGGACCAGAGTGTGACAGCTGAGGGTGTTGGCGAGTCGCAGGGTGTTCCAGGGGATTCCGTGAGTGTGGCAGGAGGGGGCGTTGTTGATGCTCCAGTGGCCGGTGATGCTAGGGTCCCGGGTGTGGGGGTCCCAGCGGGTGGAGTCCCTGGTGTTGACGTTGCGGCTTTGCTAGAACAGGTGTTAGAGCGGTTACCACCAGTGGTACCGGCTCAGGCTCAGGTAGTGCCACCAGTGGTGGCGGAGGAGCGGCAGCCAGTGGCTGCGGATGCGGGGGTCCATGCTCGTTATCTCAGCATGTTGACAGAGATGGGTCGGTTGCGTACTGAGTAGTTTTCGGGAGGTGTAGATCCTACTGCTGCGGATGCGTGGAGGACGAGAGTGGAACGTAACTTCCATACTCTGAGATGTCCTGAGGAGTTCTGGGTGGACATAGGGGTCTACTTTTTGAATGGTGATGCTGAGTTGTGGTGGAGGTCTGTGGCTACTAGGAGGGCGCAGCGGGAGATGACTTGGGCTGACTTCGTTTTGGAGTTCAACCGCAAGTATTTTCCTAGAGAGGCATTGGATGGTGCAGTTCCTTCAGTTGTCCCAGGGGACACGGTCAGTGCGAGAGCTGGACTTGGAGTTCAGTCGACTTCTGTGTTATGGGGGTCGGGCTATGGAGCCTGAGGAGGCTCAGGTCAGGAGGTTTATGAGGGCTCTACGTGATGATTTGAGAGTTCATTGTAGAGGGAGGTATTATGCTACGCGTGCAGAGCTGGTTGAGACAGCAGCATAGATTGAGGAGGATATCCGGGCACAGTCAGTGTCGGTTACTCCAGCAGTTCAGCCTGGTAGGGCTCAGCAGCAGGGTGGTTCGAGCAGGGGCGGTAGGCCTGCACAGGGAACCAAGAGGAAGTGGGAGGCTACGCAGAGGCCGAGTGGTGCGAGTTGCTTCGGTTGTGGGAGCTAGGATCACAAGGTTGCTAGTTGTCCCAAGAGGAGTGCTCTGACGGTACGGCTTGTGTGTGCTATCATTGTAGGGAGACAGGGCACATCAGGCCTTTTTGTCCCAAGTTGCAGCCGGCAGCAGTGGCAGCGTTGCAGCAGGTGCAGCCTGGAGGTCAGCAGGTGGCACGGATTGAGCAGGCGCCACGGGCTTACACGACAGTGGAGACTGGTGGAACCAGTGTCGGGGCGATCAAAGGTATAATTTCTGGTACTTAAATTTTGTGAATTTTTAGTAGGTTCAGATTTTATGTTTTTCCAGTGATAAAGTGTTAGGTTCTCAACACATGAGGTTTGTGTAGGGACCTTGTTGGTGGGCGGGTTTAAGTCCCACGTTATGTTTGATTCTGGAGCTTCTCACAGCTTCATTACTCCGGAGTGTGCAGAGAGTGCGGGGATCAGTGGGGATCCTGGAGAGCGTACAGGAGGTGTTAGAGTTGCGGGAGGCAAGTTCATTGAGAGATATTGGACGGGTTAGAGGAATTGATATTCAGATCGCAGGAGAGTCATGGCCAGCGGATTTGCTTATCAGTCTAGTGGAGCTGTATGATGTTATTCTCGGGATGGATTGGATGCATCGGCATATGGTGCATTTGGATTGCTATCGGGGTAGAGTGGAGTTTGAGCGTCCAGAAGGGAAGTTGGTTTTTCAGGGTATTAGACCAACTTCAGGGAGTCTCGTTATCTCAGCCATTCAGGCTGGGAAGATGATCGAGAAGGGTCGTGAGGCTTATTTGGTTACTATATCTATGCCAGAGTCAGTGGAAAAGTCTACGGTTAGCGGTATTCCGGTAGTGGAGGAGTTTGAGGATGTGTTCCAGTCTTTGCAGGGATTACCACCATCTCGGTCGGATCCTTTTACCATTGAACTGGAACCAGGGACGACACCGTTATCCAAGGCTCCTTACAGAATGGCTCCAGCGGAGATGGCAGAGCTGAAGAAGCAGCTAGAAGATCTGTTGAGTAAGGATTCATCCGTCCTAGTGTATCACCGTGGGGAGCGCCGGTGTTGTTTGTGAAGAAGAAGGATGGAAGTTTCAGGTTGTGTATTGATTATCGGGGTTTGAACCGGGTCACAGTGAAGAACAAGTATCCTCTTCCTAGGATCGATGAGTTGTTGGATCAGTTGACGGGTGCTACTTGGTTCTCTAAGGTGGATCTGGCGTCGGGTTATTATCAGATACCGATAGATGAGGCAGATGTGAGGAAGACTGCTTTCAGGACGAGGTATGGGCACTATGAGTTGTGGTGATGCCTTTCAGGTTGACTAACGCACTAGCAGACTTAATGAGATTGATGAACAGTATGTTTCAGGAGTTTCTGGATGTATCTGTCATCATTTTCATCGACGATATCCTGGTTTATTCTAAGAGTCCTGAGGAGCATGCAGTGCATTTGAGGGCAGTTATGGAGAAGCTGCGGGAGCAGAAGTTGTTTGCCAAGTTGAGCAAGTGTAGTTTTTGGCAGCGTGAGATGTGCTTTCTGGGTCACATTGTTTCTGCAGAGAGGGTTTCTGTAGATCCAGAGAAGATTCAGGCTATCAGAGATTGGCCTAGACCACTGAATGCCACAGAGATCAGAAGTTTCCTTGGATTGGCTGGTTACTTACAGGAGATTTGTGCAGGGGTTTGCAAGCAGAAACACGTCCTATGACTAAGTTGACAGGGAAGGGTGTTCCTTTTGTCTGGTCTGAAGAGTGTGAGGAAGGGCTTTGCAAGCCTGAAGGAGATGTTGACTACTGCGCCAGTGTTGGCTTTACCTGAGCAGGGAGAACCCTATGTGGTTTATACGGATGCATCTAGAGTTGGTTTGGGGTGTGTTCTGATGCAGCATGGGAAGGTGATTGCCTATGCATCGCGGCAGTTGCGGGTGCATGAAGGCAACTATCCTACTCATTATTTGGAGATGGGTGCTGTAGTTTTTGCCCTGAAGATTTGGAGATCTTATCTTTATGGTGCGAAGGTACAGGTATTTACAGATCATAAGAGTCTGAAGTATATATTCACTCAGCCTGAGTTGAATTTGAGACAGAGGCGATGGATGGAGGTTGTGGCAGATTATGATTTGGAGATAGCCTATCATCCTGGTAAGGCTAACACGGTTGCAGATGCTCTGAGTCGGAAGAGGGTAGCTTCGGCTCAGGAGCATGAGATGGAGTCTCTGGTAGGGGAGATCAGTGCTTTGAGTTTGTGTGCTGTTTCACAGGAACCATTGGGTTTGGAAGCAGTAGATAGAGCAGATCTTCTGATTAGGGTGCGGTTGGTTCAGGAGAAGGATTTGGGGCTGGTGAATGCCTCTAAGGATGTGGATTCCGAGTATCAGGTCTCAGATAATGGTACTATCTTGGTGCACACGGTCCGGGTTTGTGTGCCCAAGGATGAGGAGTTGAGACAGAAGAGATTCTGAGAGGAGGCTCATGCGAGCAAGTTGTCCATTCATCCAGGAGCGACTAAGATGTACCGTGATCTCAAGAGGTACTATCATTGGGTCGGGATGAAGAAGGATGTAGTGGGTTGGGTTTCGAGGTGTGATGTGTGTCAGCTAGTGAAGGCTGAGCATCAGGTTCCGCTGGCGGGTTACTGAAGAGTTTACCCATTCCTGGGTGGAAGTGGGATATGATCACCATGGATTTCGTGGTAGGATTGCCAGTGTCACGGACTTTTGATGCTATTTGGGTCATTGTGGACCGGTTGACTAAGTCAGCGCATTTTCTGGCCATTAAGAAGACTGATGGAGCAGCGGTCTTGGCTAAGAAGTATGTGAGGGAGATAGTCAGATTGCATGGGGTGCCAGCGAGCATTGTGTCTGATAGGGATTCTAAGTTCACTTCGGTGTTCTGGAAGGCATTTCAGGCAGAGATGGGCACTAAGGTGCATATGAGTACAGCTTATCATCCCCAGACTGATGGACAGTCAGAGAGGACGATCCAGACGCTGGAGGATTTGCTGAGGATGTGTGTGTTGGATTGGGGTGGCCATTGGGCAGATCACCTGAACCTGGTAGAGTTTGCTTACAACAACAGTTATCAGGCGAGTATTAAGATGGCTCCTTATGAGGCTTTGTATGGGAGGCCATGTCGTACACCATTATGCTGGACTCAGGTGGGAGAGAGGAGCATGTTTGGTGCTAGTTTTGTTCAGGAGACCTCAGAGAAGATTCGGGTTCTCAAGCTGAACATGAAGGAGACTCAGGATAGACAGAGGAGTTATGCTGATAGGAGGAGGAGAGATCTTGAGTTTCAGGTGGGAGACAGAGTGTACCTCAAGATGGACATGTTGTGGGGTCCGAACAGGTCATTGTCAGAGACTAAGTTGAGTCCGAGGTATATGGGTCCATTCAGAGTGATTGAGCGGGTTGGACCAGTGGCATACAGATTGGAGTTACCTGAGGTTATGCGTGCATTCCATAAGGTTTTCCATGTGTCTATGTTGCGGAAGTATCTCCGTGAGGGTGAGCAGGTGTTGGCTAAGATTCCTGAGGATCTTCAGCCTAACATGACTGTGGAGGCGAGACCAGTGAGGGTTCTCGAGAGGAGGATCAAAGAACTTCGGAAGAAGAAGATTCCTTTGATGAGAGTCCTGTGGGACTGTGATGGTGTGGAGGAGCAGACCTGGGAGCCTGAGGCAAAGATGAAGGCAAGGTTCAAGAAGTGGTATGAGAAGCAAGCCGCGACTTGAGCTTGTTTAGCCTGGTCCCATCTGTAATCCGTGGCTGGAGCGGGAATGGAGTATTCAAGCCCACCTCTCTTGTTACTCGGTCGCTTTGGGTGGTTGGTTGTGCGACTCAATAACAAGATGAGGTGGTGTTTGGGGTACAAAGTTTCCGTGAGGCGGGGTTGTGAAGAGAAGTTTCCAAAAGTGGAAAGTTTCCAAAAAATGGAAAGTGCTAAATATGGAAAGTTTTGCGGGAGTCAGAATTTGTCCATTTTAGCGGTGGGAAGCCTTGGAGGGGCTTTTGTGGCCTTTGTGGCGGACTTTCGAGTCAGTGTGCCTGTGTGTGGCGGTCTTTTTAGACATTGTGTGGCCTTTGTGGCGGGCTTTTAGCCAATTGTGTGGCCTTTGTGACGGGCTTTTAGCCAATTGTTGGCCTTAGTGGCGGGCTGTTTTAGCCAGAGTGTATTTGTGACGGTCCTTCGGGACGGATGGTCTTTGTGACGGTCCTTCGAGACAGATGGTCTTTGTGACGGTCCTTCGGGACAGATGGTCTTTGTGATAGTCCTTCGGGACAGATGGTCTTTGTGACGGTCCTTCGGGACAGATGGTCTTTGTGACGGTCCTTCGGGACGAGTGGCCTTGGTGGCGGTCCTCTTTAGGACATTCGTGTTGGCCTTGGTGGCGGTCCTTGTTAGGACATTTTGTTGGCCTTTGTGGCGGCCCTTGTGGCGTGTATATGATCCTTGAGTGGTCATGGGGTATCTCGGTGAGGGGATATGTTGTTGGTAGGACATTGAGATGTTTTTACACGAGCCATGGGAAGGAAACCTGGTTAGGGATAGGACTCAGACGTGTTCAGAATCGTTTGCTCACGACTCTTGGGGGACTTAGGTTCTCCTAGTACTGCCATATTCAGAGACTTTGTGGCTCGGGAGTATGGTTGGTATATCGACTTCGGATGACGATCCGGGGGCGCGTTGTAGGGTGGCAACCCGAGAGACGAGTTTGGACTTTTCCTTATATATTTTGGGCATGCAGACTTATGTCTGATGAGGAGCCAATAAAAAATCAAGGTTTAGGCCTATGAGTAAAGGAAAGTCCAAAAGTCGAGAGCAAATGACGCCTGGAGCGTGAGTCTATCGCCTAGAGGTGACCTTCTGTAGATCAGTCGGAGGAGTGCGGGCCAGGGAGACGGTTGCACGGGAGTCCTTGGCTGATGGTCGTTCGAGATTCGAGGACGAATCTAGATTGGTGGGGGAGAATTGTAACACCCGCAAACCTTTTCTTGGTATTTTGGTGAGGGCGTCGATCGACACTTCCTTGTGGGGGCATCGATCGACACCAGCTGTAACTGGTTTGGTCGGTTCGTTTTTAATTGTCCGGTTTGCGTGGTTGGTTTAGGGAATCCCTAAATCGAGTGTAAAAGAGGGGAAACGACTCAAGGTCGTGTTTTTGGTCTGTAGTCGCCGTTTTTGAGAGAAAAACAAAAGAGAGAGTGTTCTTGAGCTTTTGAGAGAGATTGGTGAGATTCCTTGCTGTTCTTGGGAGATCTAAGGCTGGGAAGGAGCCAGAAGCTTGCTAGGAGTGAGGATTTCGTCTCCTTTGGTCTAAATCTTCCTGGGATAGAGGTGAGTGCTTGACCTTGGTTGATCTAAGCATGAGATCTCTTGTATTTGAGTGATTTGTTTGTTGTTATTGTTGTTTGCTTGCTTGGGTGTGTTGTTCTTGAGTTTCCCACAGATTTGCGTATCATTTGGGCGAGTTTGGGGACGAAATCAGAGTGAGTAGTTTCGGATTCCATGTTTTCGCGTCGTGAAGTTCGTGGTTGCAGAAGGAGCATCGATCGACACCTTGTTACATCGGTCGACACCTTCTCGTGAGGCATCGATCGGCGCCATATCGTGGCATCGATCGGCACCAGGTCAAGGAGCATCGATCGGCACCGATGTAGCATCGGTCGACACTAGCTTAAATTTGTGACTCGTTTCTCCTGGTTTGATGTATTGTTATGTGTTTGCTTGTTGCTTGAATATGAGGTTCTCAAATGCTTGTGTGTATAACCCAGTAGATGGGAGGATTGCCTTACTAAGTATTTATGATAATACTTACGCATCTCAATTATTGTTTGTGGTGTGCAAGTAAAGGCAAAGTGTGATCGTGGAATCAAAGGCAATGAAGAGGAGGATGTTCTAGGGACTCGATTGGTTGTTGTCTGGCATTGCTAGGTTGCTAGAGTTGAGTCATTAGAAACATTGCTAGGTTGCTGGTTCCTTGTTTCTTGTTGTTTGGTATTTGATTATTGTTGATGTTATGGTTATTGGTTATTATTGGAGTATTATTGGATATTTAATTGGTGTTGTTATTTCCGCTGATGATTGTGATTGTGGTTAGGTGGCTAGTGGGTATGGGACCACTAGTTGTAGTTTTATTTATTATATTATTTTATTATTTATTGTTTTAAGAAAAAAAAAAGGGGTCGGTCGTTTCAAACATAAATCGGGTTACCCACTGTGAGAACTGGTGTCGACGGATGCCATATAGGTGTCGATCGACACCCTCTGCGAACAGAGACATGGGCGAGAAATCTTTAGTCAGTTGCAGTTGGTTTGTGTTGAGCAGTCAATCCTTGGATGATATTTCTGCTAAGAAGCACTCAAACACAAGTTAAAAGCAACATGATAGATAGATAGTTCATAATTTCATACAAATCCAAACATAAACTGACTCAATGCAAAAACAAAAGTGACTCAAAAGGAAAAGAAAAACCTTGGGTTGCCTCCCACTTAGCGCTTGTTTTCAGTCATTAGCTTGACTGTGCTTGAGCTCAGGCATCCGGTGGTTCAGAACGTGGCAGTGAATGCCTTTGAGTGAATGACCTCTTCATCCAAGGTGGTGTATAAGCTTTAGGTGCATGAGGCTTGCCAAGGATGCGAGGAACAGGACCAGGGCGGGATTTAGGGATGGGTTTTCTTCTCTTATGTCCTGCAAATTCATCAACAGAAGAAACAAGCGCTCTACGATAATCTCATTGCTTGGTTAACTGCAAAACAGTTTTTGTATCTTTGAAGTTGTTATTGATGATAGGAGAAGATTTGGGTAAAGAAGATGCATACCTTGGCCTTACCTGAGGACTCTAGAGTGTGGAGTGAGAGACTTTCTGTTTAGGAACAGCTTTCTGACTTGAAGCATCAGTTTTGGACAAGCCTTGTCTCGGTCGTGGAGGGGTGTCGATCGACACAGTGGTAGTGTCGATCGACACTGAGCCTGTTGCTCGTGTAACAGAAACTTTTTCAACAGAAAAAGTCTGTCCATCAATAGTAGGAGCTCTCCTCAGCTTATCCATCTCAAAATTCAAACTCAAACCATCCATATTCAGTGCTATGTGTCCCTTCTGCACATCTATGATGGCACCAGCTGTAGCCAAGAAAGATCATTCTAAGATGAGAGGATCTTTAGGCTCTGTATCATACTTCAGCACCACAAAGTCAGTGGGAATCATGAAGTTCCCAACCTTAACTGGAGTATCCTCTAAAACACCTTCAGGAATTCTTCGGGATCGATCAGCCAAGATAAGAGAAATCTGAGTTGACTTGAATTCTGTCATCCCAAGTCTCACAGCAACAGAATGTGGCATCAAGTTGATGCTAGAGCCAAGGTCGCAAAGTGAGTTAGCAAACCTTCCTGTGGAGATAGAGCAATCAAGTACAAAGCTTCCAGGATCAGGTAACTTCTCTGCAGTCCTACATTGAATGATTGCACTCACTTCCTTAGAGACAACCACCTCCTGATTCTTCTCTTTCTTCCTCTGTGAAGGCTGATTTAACAGAATTGCACTGACATCCTTAGTAAGCAGTGCTCCTTCCTGAGGGCTCAAACCGTTTGATACCATTCTCTTGACATAGTGCTTAAGTGGTGGTGAAAGCTTCACTGCATCAATCAATGGCATCTCAATCATCACCTTTTCCATCATAGCCTTGCATCTAACTTCCTCAAGCTCCTGCTTAGACCTCCTAGGCTTTGGAAAAGGAACCATAGGTTGGTACACCCTCTCAACTGCTGGAACTTGAGATTTTGTGGTTTATGGGCTTGTCTGGGATGAGTGTCGACCGACACCCAGGTGGTGTCGATCGACACCATCATCTGAAGTCGAGAGATTTGTTGATTTTTCTCCTTTTTGTGCAGAAGCAATTTCACCATTACCTTCATCTCTCACTGATATGGCATTGCAAGCATGCTTGGGGTTTGACTCAGTTCTTCTAGGAAGAAAACCCTCTTGTCGTTTGACAGACCCAGCAGTCTGAATAACCTGATTCTCTAACTTCTTGACATGAATGTTCAATGCTTCTATCTTCCCATTCAGCTCAGTATAGACATTGTCAATCTTCCCATTGAATGTTACTGTCAACTGCTCTTGACCTTGTAGAAGCTGCTCAAGCATGGCCTCCCTTCTACTCTCAGAAGAAGTCTTAGGAGGTGGAGACTGATAAGATGAGTTCCCATAGGTTCTTGTATAGCAATTGTTCTGTTGCTGCTTCTGGTCACCATTGTAAGGTCTACTGCCTTGCTGGTTACCTAATCTTTGTCCCTGATACCCAGCTCCATACACATAGTTGACATTCTCCTCTGTATTCTCTGGCTCTGGCTCAAATGTCTCAACTTCAGCAGCAAATTGGACTGACTTCTTTCCCACAAGAAGATTGTGTCTTGAATCCAACTTAGCATTAACATAAGCTAACTGGTTTGAATCAAACTCTCCATGCAGTCTCTTTCTTTCAGCATCAGCTCTTTTAGTGCTATTGCTAGAAGCCAAATTCTCAATCAAAACTTCAGCATCTTCTGGAAATCGTGTCTTGAAGTTCCCATGACTTGCAGCATCCAAAGCTAACTGATACTTCCAATCACACCCTCTAAAGAAGATACTCAACAGTTGTACCCTTGAAAAACCATGGTGTGGACAGTCCCTCTGATAAGCTTTGAATCTCACCCAAGCTGCCTTGAAAGCTTCATCATGTCCTTGCTTAAATGAAGAGATCTTGACTCTCAGCTCATCTGACATTGCATCATCATAGAAATGGTTGAGGAAAGCCACCTTGATATCATGCCAGTTTGTCAAAGATCCAGCTGGCAACTGCTTCAACCACTGAGATGCCTCTCCTGCAAGTGAGTATGGGAAGAGCTTGCAGAATATGAAGTCCTCAGTCACTCTATTAGCCTTGATACTGGTCACAAGATTCTCAAAGTACTCAATATGGTCCAAAGGCTTCTCATGGGGCAGGTTAGAGAAAGGTCTCTGCCCAACTAGCTGGAAGTATGCAGGCTTCAGCTCAAAGTCATTCCTCTGGAATGGTGGAGGAACAATAGCAGACCGGTTCTCATACACAAAATCAGCCCGGTTGTAGTCAGCAATGGTCCTGATCAGGTCTCGGTTCTGCTCCTGTCTTCGAACAGGGTCTTGGACGTGGTTGGCAGCTTCACGTCCGTCTGCTGCAGGTGGGTGTCAATGGATGCCACCTGGTTGGTGTCGCTCGACACCAAGGTTCAGATCATCAACGACACCAGCTTGCTGGTTAACGACAGCCTGCTCGTTGACAACAGGTTCAGCAATCACGTTTCCTTCTGCATCAAGCTTTTGGCCCTGCTCATTGCGCAAGTGGCCCTCTTGATCCCTCAAAGCACCATCCTCATCTCGCATCAAAATGATTGGATTAACCATCTTCAAGGATTTGGTTGCTTTTCTGTTCTCACGCTCATGTTTTCCCAACTCTTGGTTTGTAAGATTCACAATAGGACCAGTCTTGTTGCTCCTTGTGTGAGGTCGAGGAGGCATGCACCTGAAACACCAAAGAGAAGAAAAACAAAAACGTGTAAGTAGAAAATAAAAAGAAAAATTTAGACAAAATTACAAACTCAAATCTAATGGTAGATCAAAGAGTCCCCGGCAACGGCGCCAAAATTTGATATGCTCAAATTAAACCCTAGAGCTACTCTCTCAAATTAAGAGATCACTGCAGTACTTAGGGGTCGAATTCCACAAAGACTCAAGATTACACAATAAATTATAGAGTTTTTCAATTATGTTAAACATATTAAATTGAATTAAAATAAACAATGCAAAATATTATATAAAAGCTGTTGTAAATTCAGAAAATCAAAAAGCTATGCCTAGGGAATTTTTCAGGAAATTATGAAATATTAAATCAAGAAATAAATAGGATTCAAGCAATTAAGAACAGATCTGGAACTCTAAACACTTTTGTAAATTAAATCAGTTCTCACTGCAAATAATATCTAACTTTAAAACCAGAAAATCCAAATCTCTTTGTAAAATTCTAGGTTAAAAATCAACAATAAAATCAGGTTTAGATTGTTCACAAAATTATTAAATCAAATCTCTTTGCAAGAAATAATTTTGCTCATCAAAAGGTTTTATCAGGAAAATTAATAATATTCTCATATCAATTTATTTTCCTAGGTTATTAATTCTAGATGGCCAATCAAGGATTAATATGAAGAACAACCTAAGATGAAGATCTAGATAGATAAAGAATTCTAAATAAACAGATCTAATAATTCATAAAAACCCTATAAAAAACCATAAACCTAACAAACAAACTACTCAGACATGTTTAATGAAGAACAAATCATAATTCTGAATAACATGCAATTGAAATTAAAAGAGTAAGGAAGGAGCTTAAGAATTCTTCTCTCAAAGCAGTTCAGATCTCTCTCCCAAAAGCTCTCAAAATCTCACAGGGTTGCAGAAAAATAAAACTTTCTAGAAAAAGACTTAAGGGTTTCAAAAACCTAAAAACACTATTTATATGTCCTAAAACACGTCAGAGGCTAATCTTGCAAATATGGAAAACTTTGGGGCAGATTTGTAAAACTTTCAAATTTGGCTTCTCTCGTAGACAAACAAGGGTGTCGATCGATGCTAAGGCAGTGTCGATCGATGCTAAGGCAGTGTCGATCGACACCAACTTCTCTTCCTTGATGAATTGCTCCAAAATCTCTCTAATTGCTCCATTTTGCTCGTTTCATGCCAAAATCCTAGAAAACCTGTAAAGACTCAAAACATCCTAGAAAACAAATCAAAAGACTCTAAAAGACTCTTTATATCATGGTTAAAAACCACAAAAACCATGATATATCATGCTGTTTTATTGCTTGTTATGGTTGCTATAGGGTTCCTACGAATTCATATGGCTTTGGGATTGAGTTTTGGATGGATTGGAGGTGATGAGAAGTGAGATTCGGCTCTCGGCTCCGAGCAGATCGCATCTGCAGAGTTAGTGTCGATCGACACCAGGAGGGTGTGGGTCGACACCATGGAGCAGCATCGATCGACACTGTGGGGTAGTGTTGGTCGACACCATTAGCCAGTGTCGGTCGACACCTCTGAAAGATGGCTTTTTCTAATATTAACCTACGAATGAATGGATGATAACAAACAATCAAACTTAGGCTAAGATGCTCAAATGGGATGTAAGGTGTTTCAATACACTTATGTAGTTGTAGCATAAAAGATGTCAATCCCTAAAGAGTGTGATATGTAATCAGTCAAGACATGATCAATGCATTCAAGTTAAGCCAAATATCAAGTTGATTTGTATCTAACAACCTAATGACAGAAATGTAAATGCAGAAGATTTAAGCAACTTAAGAGAGTACTAATGGAAAATTAAACTATAGAACAAGTGCAATAAACTATGCTAAGCAATAGCAAACTACTATCAAATGTATTTAAAAGAAAACTGAAATGAAACAGAACAAAAAGAAGTAAGTAAACTTGCGCTTGAGTATGCACTTGGTCGAGTTAACGAACTTTCCCTCAATTTCGCGTTGATCCTGGAGAGGTAATCGTTATAATAATCAGATGGTTTGGTGTCGATTAGATCATGCTTTAGGAAATGAGGATTGGCATGGTTTTTTCCCAAACTCGAAGGTAAACTATTTGGAGATGGTTGGCTCTGATCACTGTCCAATTTTGGTAACTTGCCTGAAAACAGTTACGCGACGGAATAGGCAATTTCGTTTTGATAAACGCTGGTTGGGTAAGGATGGTTTATCAGGGGCGGTCGAGTCAGGGTGGAATCGCACAAAAAAATTTCGGATACCGGTTTTTATGGATAAGATCAAGAATTGAAGGAATTTGATTTCTTGGTGGCGAAGGAATAATATATCTTCCGGTCCCTCTCTTATTTCTTCCCTAAAGGCGACTTTGCAGGAGGCAAAGATGGACGACTCGATTTCTCAAGAAGAAATCCGGGGTATCGAGAACAAACTAAAAGAGGCATATCGGAGTGAGAAAATGTATTGACAACAAAAAAGTAGGAAATTTTGGTTACGGGTTGGAGACAAAAATACAAAAATTTTCCATGCTTCTACCAAGCAGCAGCGGGTGAGGAATAGGATTATTGGTTTATTTGGTCCAGATAATGTCTGGGATGAATCATTCTCGGGTATGGAGAAAATTGCCTCCAAATACTTTGAGGATCTTTTAAAAACATCAGATGTAAGTGGCATCTCAGAGATGATTCAGGAGATTTCCCCACTCATTACGGAGAATATGAACAGAAACCTGACTAGGAAAATTTCTGAATTGGAAGTTCGAAAAGCTTTGTTTGCTATACATACTGAGAAATCCCCAGGACCTGACGGTATGACGGCTTTGTTTTTTCAATGGTTTTGGCCTTATTTAAAAGGGGATATGGTGGCTTTGGTTAAAGCGTTTTTTCGAATGGGTCGGTATGATCCTCGTCTAAATGAGACGAATATTTTTCTCATTCCTAAAATTGACCGACCTCAGCAACAACAACATTCCTCTTTTGTAGTGTGCCATCTTCCCTTCTGGCTGATGTGGCACATTTGGAAATCATGCAATGACTTTATTTTCCAAAAGATAATCGACACCCATCCACCGAAGCTAAAAAAGGAGAACAAGAAACAAAGGTTTGGTTTGAAAACACAAGAGCGCCATCATCCAATAACCAAGGAACAAATCAAATACATGGTCCTCCCATAAGAAGATAATCAAATAAAAAATGGAATCCTTCACAAGAGGTTGGCTAAAATGCAATTTTGATAGCAGGTATATACAAGGAAGAACATATACAGGATCGGGCTGGATAATTCATGACAGCAACAAAACTATAATACGATTAGGATGTGCGAAACTTCAACAATCACAATCTGTTCTCCAAGCTGAAGCATTAGGCTTTCTTAATGCACTACAAGAGGTATGGGTTCAAGGATATAGATATGTTTGGTTTGAAGGAGACAATCTGGAACTAACAAACTTGATCAACAAGGGGCAAGATCATCAAAAAAATGGAACACTTCTATTTGATATTCGTTACTGGATGGCAAAGTTACCACACTCTTTGTTGGGACATGTAACTCGTGAAGAAAATACAGCAACCGATAAGCTTTCTCGTTATGCTACAAATATGATTCCATTATCATAAACTTTTAAGTTAATGCTTGTAATATACATTTCAAATCAATAAAGCTAGATGTTAAAAAAAAAAAAATTACTCAGATATTACCTAAAAGTTGGTTTACTCCTTATATCTATAGATTTTCTAAAAACTGCTCGAATATTTAGTGCCCTCGTATATTTACAATTTATCCCTTGAATTTATTTTTTATTTTTAATTACAAAAATATTAAAAAAGTACACTTCAGCAAACGATTCCACGTCATTATTGACAACGAACGTCTGATTTATATTACTTGACGGCTGAGTTATTACACAAAAAAAAAAAAATTACAACAATACTACATCTGACAAGTTTTCACATTGTGCCCAACTTGTTTACATCGCGAACATGCGTGTTGCTTAAATACAAATTTGTGTTTCTTTACCCAATTACCGGAAACAACAATTACCAGAATTGGATCCATGAAAGAAAATGAAGAATAATGAGGAAAATAATAAGAATGAGTGTAATTAAGAAGCTAAGAACGAGGAGAAAAACAAGGTGAAGAACATTTTTTAACCAGTTGAAGAACAAGAGTCGAAGGAACGACGTTTCGTATTTCCGGAGAAGATGATGACATGGAATGCTGACATGGATGATGCGTCCGAAGTGGCAAGTCAGCCACCAAACGAACATGTAAATCAGCCTAATTAAATCAGCCATCAAACAAGATTATAACTCAGCCGCAACATGAATACTATTACAGTAATTAAAAAGCAAAAAAAATGGCTGCCAAATTCAGCCGCTTAATCAACTGAAAGTTTGTAACTCAGCAGTATCGTTAAATATGTCAGCCGTAACTGAATGATATTCTAGTAATTAATCTTTTGCTACTAAGTCAGCCGTAAAATGGCTGAGTTGTCCGATAAGTCAGCTTATGACGGCTGAGTTATAGTGCTTAACCATAACTCAGCCGTAACGACATCTCATAAGTCAGCCGTTGTTCATAACTCAGCCAGCCGGAAAAAGTTAATTCAGCCGTGTCGTAGTGATAACTCAACCAAAATTTTGACAACTCAACCATCGGGTGAAAACTAAGCCGTAAGGACGGCTGAGTTATAGCGTAGCTTAGCCAGATTTCATTAAGTCAGCCGTAACACTTGGCTGAGTTATGCTCTAAGTCACCCTTCTGCTCTTACTCAAAAAAATTTTCCATAAATCAGCCCCAACATACCATAACTCAGCTGTAATTACCTCTGTAACGCGTTACGGCTGAGTTATTTAATACATGTCAGCGAATTCTGACATGGAGTCAGACGTGGCAATGACATTTTTGTAAGACTTAATTAGAAAAGTAGACACTTTTTCATATAATAATTTGTAAAGTAGGCAATTTATAAAATATATTTGTAAAATAGGCACTTTTCTCCCTCTTCTCTAATACAACTTTCTAGTAGAGAGACATTTTCGTAATTGTACACTTAATATATAATTTTGAAGAGTAGGGTTTTAGTATCTAGGGTTTAGGGTTAAATTTTAAAATTAAAATTTTAAAAACAGACCATGTTTTTAGAATTTTAGAGTGCTAAATTTGAAAATAAAGTTATTTGGTGTTATTTGAGAGAATTTTCTTAATTTTAGTGGAACATAAAACATTAATTTTTGATCCAATACCCCAAAATCGGGTCCTACACACTCTAAAATTTCATTAGAAGATATATATGATATATTGGAATTTTTCTCTTTTTTGTCATATTCTATCTCTCATTTCTCCTAAAACTGGGACAACAAATAAAACTTATCTTTATATGACACATTGTCATGGGTATATTGGTTTTTTTTTATTTTTTTGTCTTATATTCTCTCACAAACTCTCTATCTCACAAAAGCTAAAAAGTGCCTCTTCTTCAAATTTCTAACAAAAACTACATATTTTTCTAATTACTTTTCAAAAAAGTTTCTAATACACTAATGGACACTTTTTGTAATTACGTTTCTTTCCTGTAACATAAAACAAAAGTACCCGAAATATCATAGTAATAAAAAAAAGTTTTGTTAGTTTTGGTAATATTACCTAAAATATATAGCATCTGAGTAAATCTCTCCAAGAAAAGACATAACCAAGAAAAGTTTTCTAATACAGTATTTATCAAATGTATATATTTTAAATTAAAAAATCGTAAGAGGTAATTAATTACAAAACAAAAAATTAATTTTTTTTTTTTTTCACTCGTACGATAATTATACAATAATTCTATTCCTATTCCTAAAAGAATATGCTATTGTGCTCTCATCAAGCTATATATATATATATATAAAGCTATAGCCCCCAACAATTTAGGTTTTTGTTTCAAGGAGGATGCATTTAGAGATATATCATACTCAATTCGAATGAACTTAGCCTAGTTCAAACTCGATGTCAAGCAACGAAAGGAAGTATAAACGGTTAGTCACCACATATTCATTCCACCGCCGACCTCTAAGACAATTTTTGGGCAACCATTAAACGTCTAAGAGTCGACAAACATCATTCCATCAAGGTGACATTGTTCTTAAACCCTACACTTTTCCTTATGATTTTTAATCCTTAACTCTTTCTTTTTTCCCATCGAGGACGGTGTGATTTAAGTCTGAGGGGAAGGATGTTCCATCCTATACTAATGCTACTTTCTATTTTGTTGACTTGAGACCTTTTTCCACTTTTTACATCAATAATTTTGACGTTTTTATTAAGTCACATTTTTTTTTATTAAGTCAAAACTAGTAGGGGATTATGATCTTTTTCTAATGGTTTATTTGATTTGGATTAACACTCTTATGACTCTTGATTATGCTTGACAACAGAACCAAAGTTTGAAAAGACCGTGAGCCGACTCAACAATCCCCAAAGTACCTATTTGATGGATATTCAGATGATCTAACGTTGTCTCTGACTTTTATAGGACCTAAACCGGAATTAATTATCAAGCCCTGTGAATTGGTATACATTGGACAAGATCTCTACATTCAAGCCACACAAGACATTGCACTTCTTCAAAAGTATGTTCCCCTCTCTCTTCCCTTCAATAATCCAAAAAAAAAAGAGAAGAAAAGAAAAAAAAAAAGAGAAGAAAAGAATAAGGATATAGGTAGCAAAGAAGTGAGCCAAGGGATGTCGCGTAAACCCGAGCATACTTTGGATTTCATGGAAGCCTGTCCAATATATATAAAAAAAAATAGAAGAGCAAGGGATCTATAAAAAAAAATGATACCCTAGAAAATTAGGGAGAAATAGATTCCTTGGAATTGAGAAAAGGGAGAGAAAATGAATCATAGGAAGAAAGTCTTGGCTTGAAGAGAGTCGACAAGCCATTGATCGATTTTCCCTTGGTAAGATTTCACCTTTTATTATTAATTAATTTATGTAAAGAGATGACTATGGAGATTCTGGAAACTCTAAAAAATTGTGGGATCAAAGAGCGCTGATGATTCTCATGGGCAATTACAAATGTAAGTTCCTAATGTCAAGGCGATAAAGAGTGCAAAAACGATATCCCTAATGATAATTGAATTCCCATTATTTTCAAAACCTCTTTTCAATGATTTATTCTAATTATTTGCTTGAGGACAAGCAAAGTCTAAGTTTGGAGGAGTTGATAACATCATTATTTTATCCATATTAGCTATAGTTTTCATATGAATTTAGGAAGATTCTGATGAGATTTCAGGTATAAAAGGTCTATTATTAAGTATTTCAGGTTTCAAGAAGGTTTTCCAAGTTTTTTAGCGAAAAAGACCAAAAGACAAAGAAAACATGTTACAAGACAGATTCAGAGCTCTTCAGTACGGGCCATTTTTGAAGACCTTCCAGAACTCACATTTTTACGTGCTTTGTGTCTGTGGAAAGCTGAATGAGTAATCTTTCTCCTCAAAGTAGAATTAAGTCAAGCCATCCAGCCATCCGGAAGTTATGCCCATTTTACCGAGACGTGTTATAAACCGATGTAAGGAGAATCATCTAGCCAATGGGCTTTTAATGAAGGTCTGACCAGCGACCATTATTGCGACCCAGTCCAAGTCTCCTCCACGGTCCAGAAGCCTCTTTCGACGCCCCTTGTCCTGCACTCAATAAGAAAATACGTTTTTACCCTTACAAACCCTAATCCAAGACAAAACCCTATAAATACTCTTAACACCTAGGGTTTCAAGGTGTGCCTCCGCTGTACTTCCTTTCTTCTTCATTATACAGTCATCCACACCTCTAGCAGCAGCCCTAAGGACGACCTGAGACTCCTCCACAGACGTCGAATCTTGTCCTCTTTCAGCTCATCTTGGAAGCCATCGTCGTTCATCTTTGAAGTCACCATCTCTCTTTCTACTTGATAAACAGGTTTCACCCAGAGTATCAATTCTCTATGCAGTTGTAGTACAAAGGGTTATCAATCCAAATGGTTGTTTATGCTAGCAGGAAGGATGCAATCAGAACAATGCAAGTCAAGCCAAGAATTAAGGGTTTTGATCTAACAATCCTAAAATAATAAAAGAAAATAATATAAACAAGGAACCACACGACCTAAGCCCTTGATGCAAGCATTCGAGTACAGGATCGGGTGGGATGATCGAGTATGCAAAGATGGTATGAACAGCTCGAGGGGTTACTCGATGCAGGTTATCGTGTACCTGATCGGGTAAGGGATCGAGTAAGGTATTAAAATGCAAACAATTAAAATACGAAAGCTTCTAAGGATGGGGTAATCAAATCCTAAGTATTCCTGTACAGATGTCTTACATGCCTCAAGCAAATATTTCCTAGACAATGAATCTCTAAAACCTTGTTAAAACACTCTCGCACTAGAAACAATAACTCTTGATCACTCCCCTGCCCAACTCTCGTTGGAGAAACATGACCAAGCAGGCATTAAGATCCGATTCATTATTGTCAGTAAACCCCTTACTCATCTAATCTCTTAGGCTAAGTGAGTAAACCTCTAGCATTGGTTGATTCAAGCATCTCATCTACACCTCTCGGTGGTAAAATGCCCTAGATCTAATCTCAACCTCTCGGTCTGTTGACAGCATTAAGAACACCAATCTAGAAGGAAATCTATTAAACAAATACAATCAACTAAGACATCCTAACCGATCAAGAACACAAAATCATCTATCCCATCTCTAGAAACTTTACTACACTACTCGGACATAATAACAAGAAACATAACAACAAATGAGAACGAAAATTGCATTATAATAAACGGTAGAGTAGAGTAGAAAGAATACAGGATAGAAATCTAAAGAAATAATAAAAATTTATGGAATAAAATCTAAAACAAAAGGGAAAAGTGTTTGAGTCGCTCAGTTCTCTCATAGAAGCTCTCGCTCTCTGGTTTGAGGGTCTGCGGCATGCTTGTTTGCGAGGAAGGAGAGGACGGGTTTATATATGGAAACCCCTTTGACCTAGCTTCCCAGACCTGCCCGATGGTCTACTCGATGGGGTACACGAGGGTAAAGTCGGGTTACTCCTCGGGTAGATCTTCGGGTTGTTCTTCCAGCTCTTGGATCCTCCTCGATCGTGTTAGGGTTCAGACTTGTTCTTCCAGCTCGATGGCTCCTTCAAGTACATGCTCGGGTTTGTCTTTGTTTTTCCCCATTTTAGGCTCTTTAGCACCTGTTTTCATCCAAAACATGCAAATGCAAGAATGCAACACCCTAAATGGCCTAAAAGTGAAATCCTACAGTTAATGTCCCAAAAATGCTTAGTTAGGGGTATGAACAATGCAAAATATGGTAAAAAAAAAGATGCTAAAAACATGTAAATTAGAGAGTATCAGACCTTCAAACTTAATCTTATTAGTCCTCTAGCAAGGAGGTAGGAGGGCGCGGTTAAAAACGGGGACTCATAACCTTTATTTGCTAAGCGAAGGATTCAAGCTATAGTCCTTAAAGATAGTTTAATGGTGCTAAGATCAATCAACATACTTACAAATATTTTTTAATGCTTATTACCATGCATCGATCTAGTTCAACCTCCAACTAAAGATAGAGAACATCTCTTTCACATTCAATTAAGTGTTTGGCGAATTCTTGCAATTGGCAGGTGAATCAAGCTCAATCGGTTTCAAGGGTAAGGCTTTTTAGTAAGGTGGTTTCAAACAAATTCTTTGGTTGGTTTTCTCTCAAAAGAAGGATTGCTAGACAATTGTGAAAACTATCTAAGACTGAGAACAATTTGGGTATACAAAGCTTAACTCTTGATGATCTACCCTTTTCTCATTCACTCTTTCTTTTTTTTACCAAACACCCTAGAATTAAACTACCCACATCCTTGATTTTAACTCTTTTTTTTTTACTCCCTAAGGTTTAAACTTTAAACTTCTAGCTCTCTTTTTTTATTTTTTCTTTCTTTGCTATATATATATATTTTTCTAGGAGATTATAGCAAGATTTTTTCTCTTTTTTTTTTTTTTTTAACTTTGAGACTTAGAGATAATTGATTCTAACCTTAGGGACCTTTTTTTTTTATTCCTTAACCCAACCCCAAATAAACATACTAACCACCTATCTTTCAAAACCGAATCTATTAGCTAGTTCAAATTCTAACTTAGCTAAATCAAGATGCAGTTATTTGTCGTTCTCAATACTCTCAAGGTTTCACCACCTATTGCACAATGAAAAAGGCCTCACTCAACAATTCACAACAAGGCTTAAAAGAAAGGTTTGGGTTCATGGGTAGGAAAGATGAATCGGGTTACCCGAATTTAGTGTTACCATGAGCAAGTATTCAAGTTCCATAACCAAGACAACTAAAGTTCAAATTAAATCCAATAATATAGAGATGTTCCAATGTTCAAACAAGTGGATGAAGCATTCAAAAGACACAAGGTTCTAAGCAAAGAATTTTCATTTTTTTCCAAAGATTGAACTAGCAACAATGAACTGTGATTAAAGGCTGTAGCTTCAATCCTAAGGTTTGATTTTAAACAAGGTAGTTTTAATCATTTGTCCCCTAACATGCATATGCAACAATCCTATATGAAACAAACTAGACTCAATCCTAATATGTAAATGTAACTACATGAACACTTTTTTTTTTATTTTTTTTGTAAATTTTTCAAATTTTTTTGGGTTTTTTCAATGCACATAGATGCATACTCAGATGAATAAAACTAGCATGCAAAAATTTGAAATAAAAAAATAAGAAAATAAAACACAATGCTAAATACATTCTAGGACCCTCCCCCAAACTTAAATTACACAGTCCCTGTGTAAATAAAAGTTGGAAAAAGAATCCAAGAATCACACAAAATAAAAGAAAACTAAATGCAATGTTATTTACAAAGGTTGGATGAAAGTGGTACCTTATGGGTTGGTGAAGAAGGAGGTTGCAGCAGCCTCCATACTCGCCAACGTGTAGCCAGGGTTGTCTCCGGCTTCAGCAGGTGTCGGTGTTTGCTCGTCAGAGAGCTCGGTGATATGCACAGACGACTTACTCGGACCAGCATCCGAGGGGTTGATCGAGGGGGGTATCACGTAGCTCATCGGGTAGGGCATCGGGTAGTACGATGGATATGGTGGAAGAGGTCCAGAATGATCACCCGTATAGCCACTCGCAGGGTGCATCGTATACGGCATCTTATATGGCATCTGGTAAGGCGGAGGGAAGAGTCCTGAGTAATCACCCGACTGGGTGCTCGATGGGTGCATCGGATAAGGCATCGTGTATCCCATCGGGTTAGGCATTGGATAGGCGTCTGAATGGCTTCTCCGTGATGCTTCTGGTCGTGTGATGTTCTCCTCAGCTTGGGGCTCGTAGGATGATGCTCTGTGAGGCTCTGGAGGTGTCAGTCCTCGAATTCCACCAAGCGGTCCGCTTCTCCCCATCCAAGTTGGTGCGTATGCCGAGGTAGGGGCTGAGGCACAACTTGCCTTATCTTGCAGCTCCTTGATCTGACCTCCCATAGTCTTCACCAAACTAGTAAGATCCTTTACCTTCTTCACCAAAAACTTGTTCATCCTCTTCAGCCATCTGATCCTCTTGTGAGCTTCCCTCACTCCAACCGGTTGCTTTTGAGAACACACATACTCCTCAAAATCGAAATCTTCCGAGCTATCTCCCTGTCTTTGCCCGGTTGCCTCCCTCTTCTCAGCTTTGGATTCCTCCTCCGGATTGTACAGCTCCTCCAAAGGCGGTGCAAAGTCGATGTTGTCTCCCAGCCGGACCTTGGTGCATATGACATTAGGTAGGATCATTTGGGCAGCTCCGGCGGTTGGATGGACGAACTTGAAAAATATCATATCATTAGGCCTCTCATGGGCCAAAAATCTTGCCAGCACGAGGTAGTCTGTGTCCAGCCATCTCGGATCGTGTACCACTCCCTTCAACGGCACATCGAAAGCCATTAAGATCGGTGTAACCAGTCCTCCAATGGAGATCTCTCCGCCTCCTTCTCTTTTCTTCATCGCCCATGACTTGAGGTAGAGGAACTGATCGAGCAGCACAAACACCATGCTAGTATCCGCAACATCTCCAACTAGCAGTGTACCATCCCTAGCATTGTCCAAAACTCCACACAATGCAATATCCAGCAGCTGGAGCTCATGATCGTTCATACTCCCAGTCTCTTTTCTAGCAAAAAGAGTGCATGCGAGGGACTTGTGAAAATACCTCAAGACACGGCTCCTTATTCGGATTTGGAGCTTGTGGACTTGTAGGGGAGCTTGTCTCCTATTGTCAGCCATAGGGACCTCATTTCCTCCTTGCTAACCTCCATTCCTTCTCCACTACCAGCCTTGAAACCATACAACTTCTCCATCTCCTTGAAAGTGAGCCGGTACTCCTTGTTTCTCACGGAGAAGGTGATGAACCCAATCCCCCCATCGGGCAGTAGGGTCGGGTGGTCCTCAAAGTAGTGCAGCCTCAAAGTTGAGAGAAAGTGGACCGTCTCCTCCTCATAGGCCTCAAGGTGAGCTTGCATCATATGGCTCAGTTGGCACATGTCGAACAGAAACTCAACATCTCTAGCAATGCCCAACTGCTTCATCGTCTCACGGTGAGGGTATCAGGTACCAACGAAGCTCATCTTCCAGAAAGCCTTGAAGAGTTTTGCCGGAGTCTCCACTTCCTTTTGCTTCAGCATCCGCGAGGCTGGCGTGTTCTCTCTCTCTCTGCTCCTCCTCTCGCTCACGGTTCTCCTCCTCTGAGTCTCGATCCTCATCCTCAGCTGCTCTCTCAGCTACCCTCTCAGCCTTCTCAGAAGCTGGTCTCTTCCCTCTTGCAACCACAGCTCTGCTCCTTAGCCGCGAGGTTTGGAATTCCCCTTGCTCTTCTCCACCAGCATCAAAATCGACCTCCATGGGGTCGGTAACAGTCCTCTCGGACGCAGACAGGTCCCTACGTTGAGGAGATCGGCGAACAGTACTCGCCATCGGACTCGGTAAGCGAACTCGATGGTCTACACGATCGGTTACTCGAGCACCGGATCTAGTGGTGGATTGGGTTGAGCATCGGGTGGGTGAAGCAAAACGTCCAGCCATCGGTTGGGAATGCGGAACGTTTCTTCTTCCTTGGGATTCTCGAGGTTTGACGGCATCACCTCCGATTGTAGCAGCGGTGGAGGTCGATCTTCTTCCCTTCCTTTGGTAGGTTTTCGTATGTGGCTCCTTTATCGAATCATTAAGAAGAAAAGCTAAGCTTCGAGATTATAAGGTTAGTCCCAAAGAAAATTGAATAAAGCTCGAGATTGAGAGAGAATAGAAATTATGGAAGCTAAAAGCTCTAGGGTTGAGAGAAGACTTATCGGTGATGCTGAGGGAGAAGGGTTTCTAAACCCTTAAATAGAGTAGGGCTAGGGTTTTGGGCTTCATCGAGAGTGGGCTTTCTTGTGGAATTCGGACTCCACTCGCCACCCGAGCAGGGACACGATCAGGCGCGTCGAGTACGGTGTCGGGTTGAGCCTCGGGTTCTCCAATTTCCTTTTTACACTTTTCTTTTTTTTTAAAATAAAAAAAAATAAACATGCAAAAATAGAAAATAAGTTAAATCAAATAAATCAAAATTAAAATAGAATAAAAGATACCTTTGGGACTTCCTCCCAAGTGAGCTTGTTTAAAGTCACTAAGCTTGACTCTTCATGCTCTTTAAGCATGGGATCTTTTAGGAAGAGGTTTTAGAATCCTCTCCACTGTAGCAGGCTGGTTCAACTAATTCTCTAGGTTCTGTCCAGGTTCCAAGGCAAATGTGGTGTTGACTTCCTCAAAATTTTTGACTTTTCTCTCCTTTGTCTTAGTGGAAAAAGCTTGACCATCAATGGTTGGCCTCTTAATCCCCTTCTTCACATCAAACTCCATCTTGAAGTGCTCACCATGCTCTATTCTGATCTTTCCTTGCTTCACTTCAATCACAGCTCCTACTGTTGCCAAGAATGGTCTTCCTAGGATCAGTGGGTCGTCTGGTTCCTTATCCATATCAAGAATCATGAAATCAGTAGGGACTTCCACCCTTCCAATCCTGAGAGGCAAATTTCCCAGGATTCCAATAGGATGTCTGACTGTTCTATCAGCTAGAACCAAATACAGACTACTCGGTTTAAAATTGATGAATCCCATCTTGTTGGCAACTGACAGCGGCATAACGCTAACTGAAGCTCCAAGGTCGCACAAGCAATTCTTGAAAATCTGGAGTCCTATCGAGGATGGCAAAGTAAAGGAGCCAGGATCCTCCAACTTTTCCTCGATTCGCAGCTCAGGATCTAAACACACTCCACTCCTGAGAATCTCAAACCCAATCTCCTTGATAGCCTCCTTAACCTCATTCTCCAGCCGAGCTGCCTCCTTGGCAGATTCCTCTTGAAGTTCGTGTGGTGGCAAAATCTTAGGAGGTGGATCTTTATGCTTGGCCATACGCTCTGCAAGCGCCTCCAGTTGGATGTCAAGTGCAGTATTGAACCTTTCCTCTAGCTCCCCTTCCTTTGCTACAGGTAGTTGAGACTGATCTCTCATCTCAACATCTACTCGATGTATCATCCGATCACCATCATCGGGTAGGTCATAGGGTTTAGCCTTGGGTGGTTCTTCGATTTGTGATTCTTGAACCATTGCTCGATCATCAACTCGATCAGTCTCCTCGGGTGAAGGCTCGGGTTCATACTCGGATATGTAATACTTGGCCTCGTTTATTCCATAGTGATCTGTATACTCCCCATCTTGAGCATCACTGTCCTCAGTGAGGTAATCCTCATAGTCATCATCAAGGAAGATGGCTTGGGCTGTGGCATAATCCTTAGGGTTCTGAACAGTTTTACCTGGGAGCTGGTTGGTTGTTGTGGTGGCCTTCCAGGTATCTAACCTTAGTATTTAGTGATTCGTACTTGGCATTCAAATCATTGTATCCTTAGTCGATCTTGTTGCTCATCTCTGCAAACCGTTTTGCAATGTCCATAGATGTTGAAGCCTGATTTTGAATCATTTGCTGAAGTAGGCCGCGTAACTCAGCTTCCTGTGATTGGTTCTGCGGGACTTGTTGTTGTTGGAATCCAGGTGGTGGGTTGTAGTTTCCAGAGTATTGCTGCTTAGGTGCATAGCCTTGATTGTACTGAACAAAAGGCTTTTGCTGGACCTAGTTCCCTTGAACTGCAGATGGGTAAGTTTGGTCATGAGGATTGGCAACATTCGGGTTTCAGTAAGACAGATTCGGGTTTGGCTTGTAGTTGTTGTACCCTTTGTTAAAACCTCCCTGGTTGTTGATGTAGTTGACATCCTCTATTTGCACAGTCTCCCCATCTTGTTGTAAAAACATCAGATATGGCATGAACATGCTGCTGTTGGCTGAGTAGTTTATCAAGCTTGTCATTGAGGGCTTTCATGTCCCTCTTGTACCTGGCATCTTTCTCTCCTGTAGATCGCACTGTGCGATCATATTCCTCATTGTAATTCCCATCAGATTGAGCCAAGTTCTCCACTAGGTCTCAACCTTCATCAACATCCTTGTTGAGGAAGTTACCATTACTTGCGGTGTCCAGCAAAATTCGTATCTTGGGGACTACTCCTCTGTAATGTACTCAGCAATGAAGCATTGTTGAAGCCATGATGTGGACATCGGGTAGTGTATCCCTTAAAACGTTCCCAAGCTTCACTGAACATCTCATTGTTCTTCTGAACAAAGCCGGAAGTGTCATTTCTCAGCCTTGCGGTTCTGGAGTTAGAGAAGAATTTGGCCAGGAATGCCTTCTTGAACACTTCCCAAGTGGTGATGGACTCCTTGGGGAGTGATTTCTCCCAGATGTGTGCTTTGTCTCCCAAAGAGAATGGGAAAAGCCGGAGTTTGAATCCATCCTCACTGACTCCATTTATCTTGGTGAGGCTATATAGCCTATCAAATTCATCCAGATGATCCAACGGGTCCTCCATTGGCAATCCATGAAACTTGTTACTCTGTATCATCTGGATGAGACTACTCTTGATCTCAAAATTGGTTTTATGGACAGCAGGTGGCACAATACCATTCCTTTGAGTATGAGTAGATGGAGCATCTCCTGCTCCTATGTTGATCCTTGCTTGAGGAGCTGGTCGACCGTTTTGATTGTTCATCGTCTCCTCAATGATTGTTGGTTCTGGTTGAACTTGTTGTTGTCTGAGTAGCCTTGGTCTGTCGATGTTGTCGATGAAAGAACTCAGGTTCTGGCTACCTCTGGATCGTGTTTGCATGCACAGGTAGGTGTCCGAGTGTGTACACGAGGGTCAAATTGATCCAGGTGATCGAGTGACGGGTTGGGTGGGTGCTCGGGTTGTACCTGAGATTCAAAACAAACAAGAACGAATGCAAACAAGTCAGATTCCGAACCAATATAAACAAAAGAACTTGAACTAGCAAGTGCTGAAATCCTAAACGTAGCAAAATAAACACAACCAAATGGCAACGACGCCAAATTGATAAACAGGTTTCACCCAGGGTATCAATTCCCTATGCAGTTGTAGTACAAAGGGTTATCAATCGAAATGGTTGTTTATGCTAGCAGGAAGGATGCAATCAGAACAATGCAAGTCAAGCCAAGCAATTAAGGGTTTTGATCTAACAATCCTAAAGTAATAAAATAAGGAACCACACGACCTAAGCACTTGATGCAAGCATTTGAGTACATGATCGGGTGGGATGATCGAGTATGCAAAGATGGTATGAACAGCTCGAGGGGTTACTCGATGCAGATTATCGTGTACCTGACTGGGTAAGGGATCGAGTAAGGTATGAAAATGCAAACAGTTAAAATACGAAAGCTTCTAAGGATGGGGTAATCGAATCCTAAGTATTCCTAACCGATACAAATGTCTTACATGCCTCAAGCAAATATTTCCTAGACAATGAATCTCTAAAACCTTGTTAAAACACTCTCGCACTAGAAACAATCAACCTTGATCACACCCCTACCCAACTCTCGTTGGAGAAACATGACCAAGCAGGCATTAAGATTCGATTCATTATTGTCAGTAAACCCCTTACTCATCTAATCTCTTAGGCTAAGTGAGTAAACCTCTAGCATTGGTTGATTCAAGCATCTCATCTACACCTCTTGGTGGTAAAACGCCCTAGATCTAATCTCAACCTCTCGGTCTGTTGACAGCATTAAGAACACCAATCTAGAAGGAAATCTAATAAACAAATACAATCAACTAAGACATCCTAACCGATCAAGAACACAAAATCATCTATCCCATCTCTAGAAACTTTACTACACTACTCAGACATAATAACAAGAAACATAACAACAACTAAGAACGAAAATTGCATTATAATAAACGGTAGAGTAGAGTAGAAAGAATACAAGATAGAAATCTAAAGAAATGATAAAAATTTATAGAATAAAATCTAAAACGAAAGGGAAAAGTGTTTGAGTCGCTCAGTTCTCTCACAGAAGCTCTTGCTCTCTGGTTTGAGGGTCTGCGGCGTGCTCGTTTGCGAGGAAGGAGAGGAGGGTTTTATATATGGAAACCCCTTTGACATAGCTTCCCAGACCTGCCTGATGGTCTACTCGATGGGGTACACGAGGGTGAAGTCGGTTTACTCCTCGGGTAGATCTTCGGGTTGTTCTTCCGGCTCTTGGATCCTCCTCGATCGTGTTAGGGTTCGGACTTGTTCTTCCAGCTCGATGGCTCCTTCGGGTACATGCTCGGGTTTGTCCTTGTTTTTCCCCATTTTAGGCTCTTTAGCACCTGTTTTCATCCAAAACATGCAAATGCAAGAATGCAACACCCTAAATGGCCTAAAAGTGAAATCCTACAGTTAATGTCCTAAAAATGCTGAGTTAGAGGTATGAACAATGCAAAATATGGACACAAAAGGATGCTAAAAACATGTAAATTATAGAGTTACCACTACTCTTTCTACATTCTTTCGTTTCTATTCCCTACTTATTTGAGGAAGAAGAATCATCTACTTTGTATTCTAGAGAAGATCTCTCAACCCTTTTCTCATACTCTTAATCTTTTATGCAATATCTTATTCATATAGCTTTGATTTGCATGAGTATGTCTGAGTAGTTATCTTGTTGGGTTTAAGGGTTTTCAAAAGGGGATTCATGAATTGTTGACTAGAGTGATTAGATTTGGGTTTGTTCGTTTATTGTTCTCCATCTAAATATATCTTTGATGCTTACTGCGTGATTGACGCCCTAGCTACTGCTTTTAGGATAGATTTAAATAGCCTAAAGTAATTTAGATGAGCAAAGCGTCATAACCAACCGAAAGTTGAGTTATGGAGTTTTGTTTGTGAACTTATCAAACTTGGATTATTTATGTGTGTTTAGCTCCTATTTACCTGCGGAAATAGAGTAATCTAGGTTGTCTAGACATAGTGATTAGGTTCTATGGGAATAGGCCAGTTGCTTAGTCCAAATTTGAGTTCTTGAACGTTAATAATCGAAAACTCCCTGTTTAGTTTATTAGTATGATTTGATCTATGATACCCTGAGAATTCCCTATTGCCCAACACTTCGTCTATTGCTATTTACATTGCTTTATTTCTTATTTGCTTTCTATTTTGGTTCGAAGGAAAACCCACAACAAACCCCCATTTTATTTTGTCTTAGCCATGTGCAAAGAGAATATCAAGAAGCTACCATGTGCAAAGGATTTGGCTCAAGCCTTACGGGGGCTGCACTTCAGTGGTTTATCAACTTGCCAAACGGCTCAATAAATTTGTTTGCATCATTGATGGATCTTTTTGTTGAACAATTCGCAAGCAGCATGAACCTCGAAAAAACAGCGGATGACCTTTATGAGGTATAACAGAAGAGAGATGAGCTGTTACGTGCCTACGTGGGATGATTCAACAAGGAGAAGGTGTCGATACCAAGTTGCAACATGTCTACTGCCATATTGGCATTCAAGAGAGGTTTACTTCATGATGGTGACTTGTACAAAGAACTTACCAAGTATCAGTGCAGAACCATGGAAGATGTGCTCTCGCGGGCATGGGCACAAATAAAATGGGAAAAAAATACACCGTATTGACATCAACATTCGTCACATTTTGACTCTCGCACAGTGAGAAACGAAAGATCAACACGTGATGACAAACTTTACCAAAGACATCGAAGCGAATACACTAGCGTCATAAGTAATGGTGAGGAATCTTACCAAACTTAAAGCAAAACTGAAATTGAGGAGCGCAAATCGTCAAAATGACTCGATTTTTACTGCATGGTGATATAAGGTTATTGAAAGGTTTTATAAGTTATTATTCATTTTCGTTTTTAGTTATATTTTTACTTCTTTTTAACATTGATAGATTTTTGATATAAAATAACTAAGTTTTTAGTAACTCATTACCCATTATGAGAGTATACTTCGTCAACTTGGTAGCCATGTGCTGATGACAAAATTAGTAGAAAAATGCTTACCCTTGGGTAACCAACGCTAATGAATCGAGAAACTTGAAAAGTTTATGGATGCTTACCCATTGAGGAAGCATTTTTCAATATGATAGTCACTGCTAACCATTGAGGAAGCAGGCGCTGGCGAAATTTATGTGACGAATCACTGGATGCAAAATTTGACAACGAAACACTCGTTAACAAGAATCTTATGGTGAGACACTTGATGCACAGATCTTCAAAACGTTCTCTACTGAAACTTAGAACTCATGTCATGAACATGGGCTATAAATCTTGTTGCAAGACAGAAAAATCATGTCATTTGATGTGAAGCTTGTCACGATACAAAATAAACATGACTTACAACGTATGACATGGTCCTGAAGTTGTTCATATAGTAGTGTAGCCATTGATACACGAATTCGTGAACGATAGGCTCACTACAAAAATTGGGTAATCACCTAAAAGGGAAACACTCGCTACACTTGCCTACTAGCGAGACGTCGCTAAGGTAGTTTAACAAATTTTATATCCATCTGGTGGTTGGGTAAAAGATATATGAACTTGACAGCAAAACACTTGCTAACAATAAATTCGATGTGAAACGCTCGAAAGTGGAACTCATTAGAATGACACGAGAAATGGGTCACGAACCTGAATCATGTCACGAGCATGGAATCAATAATTTGGCTGTGAAAAACTCGTCAATGTGAAGCCAATTCAAGAAATTGGTTAGGAACCACATTGTCTATTTAAAGCCAATGCATGGTTATGAACCACATTGTCTATTGAAAACCAATATAGAGTCAATGTGTAGCCAATTCAAGAAATTGGTTAGGAACCACATTGTCTATTTAAAGCCAATGCATGGTTAGGAACCACATTGTCTATTGAAAACCAATGTAGAGTAAGTGTGTAGCCAATTCAAGAAATCGGTTAGGAACCACATTGCCTATTTATAGTCGATGCATCAATGTCTAGCCAATTCAAGAAATTGGTTATGGCTGCACTGTCATTTCCGAACCAATGCGGAAACAATGTAAAGCTAATTCAGGAAATTGGTTATGGAGACTTTATCGTTTTAGTACCAATGCAGAGTCAATGTAAAACCAATTCAAGAAATTGGTTATGGCTGCTTTGTCGTTTTAGAACCAATGCGGAGTCAATGTAAAACCAATTCAAGAAATTGGTTATGGCTGCTTTGTCGTTTTAGAATCAATGCAGAGTCAATGTGTAGCCAATTCAAGAAATTGGCTAAGACCACATTGGCGTTTTAGAGCCAATCCGGGGCCAAAGTGCGGCCAATTCAATAAAGTGGATAAGGCCAAATGTCGACTTAAACCAACACTGAGTCAACCGTGTATCCGATTCAAAGAATTGGAGACAATGTGAAGTCAAGTTGTAGCCAATTCAAGTAATTTTGGCCAATGTGATAATTGGCTAAGGCTAAACCGACAAATTGGAGCCAATGTGGAACCAATGTGTATCCCATTTGCCAATTCAAGTAACCTGTTTATGACAACTATATCATTTTAGAGCCGATGTGAAGACAATTCACTAAATTTGCTATGACAAATTGTCATTGTTGAGTCCATGTGGAACCAATTCATCTAATTGGCCATGAAAAAAATTGTCAATATAAATCAAATGCTATAGCCAATTCATTAAATTGGCTATGACAAAATTGTCAATATAAAGCTAATGCGCAGTCAATTTAATAAACCGGTGATGACAAGCATTGTCACAGGTCTTGCCATGGGATAAACATCGTCCCAAAACTACAAAACTACAAAATCACGATATGGATCACAACATCGTTAATGGAAAGCAACGAATTAATCAAGTGCGAGATAACAGCTACAGCTATAGGTATGTCATGACTTATACAAATATTTAGCTTTTATATTTATGGTTTATTAAAATGATACCATTTGTCTATACTACTCTATAAATTCTTATTAAGAAAATAGAGAGTGGAGGACAAACTGTTGGGCATAATTTTAATCATATAAATTATAATAGATAAATTCTATTATATTTATGATATATTCTATAAAAAATAGAGAATTATCCATTCTCTAGAACATTGAGTCAATGCCGGCCGTAACGGTAAACATTGAGTCAATACCGGCTATAACGGTACGAATCAAGCCAATACAGACCATAACGACAATCATCAAGCCAATATGGACCGTAACGGCAAACATCGAGCTGATACAGGCCGACACAACAATTAACGAGCTAATTCGGGCCATAGCGACAAACAACGAGTCAATACGGGCCATAACTGGACTTTGGGACCGACTCTGATTTGCTACAACATTATCAAGAAAATATTTGACTCAATCTCGTGGAGAGAATATTGGGAACGACCTTATCTCATGAAGAGGCGGTTACTCAAACCCAAAATCCCATGAGGATTACGGTAAAGAGACTTCTATATAAATAGGGAGCGATATCGGCACAATAACGGGGGAGATTGAAGCCAAAACAAGAGACCTAAAACACAGCCACACGACTCAATTCCAAAGCATTGCTATGGTTCCTAAATTGACTCGTTGTGCTTTAAACTCTTGTATTTGAGCTCAATACTTTGATCAATAAAAACGACTATTCAACATCTATTTCTTGTTTTCGTAGTCTCTAAACGAATCGATTATTTTTGTCCAAACACATACAACAATAACAACCAACCAACAAAAAACACAAAAAATGTATAATATTTAAGAAAGAGTGAAAGAGAATGAGAAAATAAGTATTCATAGGATGGGAAGTCATGGGAGTTACAATTTAGAAACAAAAAGTATGGGAGTTAATTGTAATTTATTATGTGTTGAATAAAGTTGAATAGAGAAATATAGTTAATGTAAATTTATTTTATTTCAGTTTTTATATTAAAGTGTGAGTTAAATGTATATGATGAAATGTGTTTTATTTATGGTTTAATTGAATATATATATATATTTTTTTGTGCTTTATATTAAAGTGTGAGTTAAACTTCTATGATTAAAGTGTTTTATTTGTGATTTAATTGGAGAATTTTTTCTATATTAAGTCATGAGTTAGATTAAATGTGTTTTATTTGAAAAAAAAATTTGTTCAATGACAAAATATGTTTTATTTATGCTTTAATTGGAAATATTTTTTTAGTTTTATATTAAAGTTTGACTTCAATCTATAATCAAACTTTTAAAATAATATTTAATTTGTTTTTTTAACACATACAACAATAATCAACCAACCAACCAACAAAAATCACAAAAAAATGTATAATATCTAAGATGAAGTGAAAGAGAATGAAAAATGAGTATTTATAGGATGAAAAGTAATGAGAGTTACAGTTTAGAAACTAAAAAGTATGGGAGTTAATTCTAATTTATTGTGTGTTAAATAAAATTAAGTGGAGAAATAAAGTTAATGCAAATTTATTTTATTTCAGTTTTAATATTAAAGTGTGAGTTAAATGTATATGATTAAATGTGTTTTATTTATGTTTTGATTGAATTTTTTTCGATTTATATTAAAGTGTGAGTTAAATTTATATTATTAAAAGTGTTTTATGTATGGTTTAATTGGAAATAATTTTATCAATTTTATATTAAAGTGTGAGTTAATTAAATTTATATGATTGAATGTATTTTATTTGTGGTTTCATTAGAAATAGTTTTTTAGTTTCATATGACAAAATGTGTTTTATTTATGGTTTAATTGGAAATATTTTTTATTTTATTTCAGTTGTAATATTAAAGTGTGAGTTAAATGTATATGATGAAATGTGTTTTATTTATTGTTTTGATTGAACCTTTTTAGCTTTATATTTAAGGGTGAGTTAAATTTAAATGATTGAATGTGTTTTATTTGTGGTTTAATTGGAAATGTTTTTTTTTCAGTATTATATTAAATTGTGAGTTAAATGTATAAGATAAAATGTGTTTTACTTATGGTTTAATTGATTTTTCTTTTATGTTTATATTAAAGTTAAATTTTAAAATTTATGATTAAATGTCTTAAAATTGGATTAATTGAAAATATATATTTTTAGTTTTACATTTAAAGTGTGAGTTATATTTATTTGATTAAATATGTTTTATTGGTAATTTAGTTAATTTTTTGTTGAATAAGTATTTTGGACAAGTGTCAGTTTTACAGTAGTTGTGGAAGAAAGTTTTAGGAGGTATCTAACTTTATTATATAAGAAAGTTTAATTTTAAAGTGTATGATTAAATATCTTATTTGTGGATTAATTGAAAAAATATTTTTTAGTTTTATATTTAAAGTGTGAGTTATATGTATTTGATTAAATATGTTATTGGTAGTTTAGTTAAAATTTTGGTAAATAAGTTTTTTTGGATTTAAGGAAA
>NC_141881.1:4716374-4756125 GCF_030686135.1 Camelina sativa | reverse complement strand
TAGCCTTCCCATGGGCCTCCTCTCATGCTGTACGCAGATTATGGTCCGGTTTCGTCAAGACTTCAGCTTGTACAAGGTCCCAGATCTACTCTCTTATCAAATGGCAGCTTCGGTTTTCACGGTCTCCCTTCTCCCCTAATATGACGTCGGAAGGTATGTTCTTTGTGACCCACTTGCTTGTGATGCAATGGTCTAGATACTGCCTTCTGTTAGTTCCCTATTACCTCATTATGAGGGCTCGCAAAGTTTGTTTACCTCATTATGAGGATGTTCGTTTTATCAAGTTTGATCAAAGCTTTATTAAAATGGGTGTATTGTCTCCTGTTAGACAGTCTGTGGATTCTAATGTTCCTGGCTTTGGTGTGGATTTGAACGGCTCAGCTTATCCCTCGGATCACCTTAATGGTGAGTCCGTTTTGCCTTGTGTTGAGGTTATTGTTAGCTTTGTTTTAACTGTTTCTGCGGCTAAGGGCTTAGTCCTGAGTATTAGCGTTGGTGCTTCTTGTGTTGTAAACAGGTTGGGTGGAGGTGTAGGCTTGACGGAAGATAACTTCTGTGTCAAAAAGACCCAATCAATCCAGCTACCACCACAGAAGATAGAAGCTCATCGAGTGGGACATGGCTACAAGTATTGGTTGCAATTCTGGGTGATCATAAAGGATCCACTTAAGGCAACAATCAAGAAAGAATCATTTTCAAGACCCTTTGTTTCCTCTGTTCTAGTAGCAGAGGCACTGCTTTGAAGGCGGCGATCAGCGTGGCTTTAGCGTCGGGTGTATTAAGGCTGGCCTGTTATTCGGATTGCAAAGAATTCATCCTTCTTCTCAATGTCGATGGCCAAGCAATGAAGTCGACGGTATCATTGTGGTTATCGGGTTTCAAAAGACCAAGTTTCTCACATTTTCCTTTCATCTTGTACTGCAGTCTACTGTTGTTTCTTGTTACGTCTCCTCCTTCATTGGAGTTTGAGTTTATCTTAATATAATTAACGGTTTTCAAAAAAAAAAAAAGTGTATACAGCCATATTACTGCAGAGGAAAATACCCCTTATCAAACAAGCTTCCAACGCAGCTACTAATTTGCAGGTTTATTTTATTTGCTCATTTTAGTTTGAGAACTCTGTGGTGTCGAAACTTAAATATTACTTTTCCATTTGTGACGGATGAGAATTTTGGTTCTCCAGGCTGCAAGTGCTTATCAGAAAAGTAATTAAGGTACATGAGTGTTTTTTATAAACACGACCTCTTCAAATCTTTTTTTTTAACTTCAAAAATAATAAAATCTACTAGTAATGACTTTCAAATCCATTAGTAATGTCATTCAAATCCACAAGTAATGACAACAAATCCACGTTAAATGCATTAAAAAGCTATAGAATTCTAAAATCCACTAATAAGTGAAATCCATTAAAATACTTCTTCCAATAACACCCCCTAAGACCACAATTATCGGTTATCCTCAATTTGAGGTCTCAAAGTTTTTTTTTAATATATATATATATTATTTTTATTATTTAATTAAATTTATTGTCTATGACCAATAAAAATAAGATAGTTGGAAAGTTTTTCTCACACCTGGATCTCTGAGTGTCTCTGCCGAGATATTTTATGTGAAGGTTTAATCTTTTCTCTCCTTCTTTTTATTTTTTTATTATTATTATTTTTCTGATACTCATCCTACAGTATGTGACATGAGAATGTTCTAAAACGTTGTAACAAAAATAAGCATGCAATATATAATTATTTATTTATAGATTTAAAGAAATATGAAACAATAATTCATAACTTTTCTCTTTTTTTTGGTTATTTTATTACTGATTAGTATGGAACGTTTTCTCCATCTACTCTTGCGTGAAATAAGGATCATTAGTTATGGTAGTTTATTCTAAAATGGTCAGTTAAAGTTTACAGTTGATGACTGTTAGAAAAGAATACCAAAAAACGGTTATAACATTATATCCATATCATATGGTCGGTCCATGTCTTTATTTTTAGTTATTTTTTTATAAAGTGAGTGTATGTATTATGAGAAAGCCACATGGAATCTATAGCTTCTCTCTTATTATAAATAGAAAGAAAGAAAAAAAAACTCATGATTGAGCTTTAACCGTATTCTTATAATTTCCCAAATTAACGCGTATGAATTAATATCATATCTTAAAAGTTGAGAAGTACGAATAGTTTCTTTATTTATCATCAGCGAAGTATCATTGTTGGAAAAGCAATTTAACTAACAAAAGCGAACGAAAGAATTTAATAATTTTTTTAAAAATACCTTTATCTATTTTTCTGATTTGCCATCATTTGACAGCCACAAATATGAATCTGAGAGAGAGAGAGATTTAAACGCGTCTCGTTGGAAATTTATTGTTTCAGTATGATTTTTTTTTCTTCTAAAATACAATAACGACAAAGCATGGTGATGGATTTACCATTTCTAGTTTTCTACTATTGGTAAGTTTTTATTTGTTTTTGTAAATCTGAAAGACTTAGATCCATACATTTTTTAGAAATAAAATCTGTTTTTGATATATTATTCTCCATAAGAAATACTTACGTTTTCGGTTTACATGTAATTCAATCCGATTACCAACCCACCTCTTTGTATAAAATGTAAACTCTTTGAAAGATACTTGTTGATAGTTACAAAGTTAACTATATTTTATTTGGGTTTTACTTTTCTTGTTAATATTCTAAACTGAGGAAAGAAATAGTCTTCTCCTCTAAATTACTAGGAACATATTCCCCTATGTTCTGTTGTTTTCCCCTATATGTAATGAAAAAGATAGAGAGAAAATTTTGAAAAAGGTTATTTTCTACTAAGTTTTTGATTGGGACCTCAACCACACTCTCTCTCACGCACACTTAAGTTGACTGAATAGTGAAATTATGCACCATTGTTAAATACGTTCATATATTTAGAATCTTCTAAGTTAATGGGCTGTTTCTTAGTACTGGACTATGATGAATATTGTATATAGATCCATGACTCGATAACATTAGCCACATAACTAACTACGCGTCGGGTCTTTGTAGCCTATACATAAAAACTCTTCGCTGTCTGGCCCATCGTAGAGAACGAGAAGAGAATAACAACAATTTTGATTCCTAACTCCTAAGCATGAGTACATTTTATGAAAACTGTCATAAGCATGAGTAACCGAGTGCACTTGACGCATGTAGCCTCTAGTCTACGTTCCTGATCTTGGATCAGTTCGATATAACATTTTGCATTGGAAAATAAAGCGAGTTTTGAGAATCGAAGTGTAAAGATTGCTTTTACATGCTTACCGTAATTACTAAAAACTTATAGAAAAACTTTCTGTTTGCTTGTTTGTGATTTATTAATTAGGATATATATAGAACTTAGATATATATGATTTCCTTCACTCAGTCTCATATTAATCAACTAGAGAAAGGTATCCATACACTTCTCTGGCGGATAAAATTAGCTTAACGAAAAACATTGTTGTTGATTTAAATCTGGCGCATAAAACTGCAGGAGTCTCAGCTATATGATTTTAGCCAATAAAAAGTGTGTGAAAGAGGGACATAATATATTCTATCAGTTAGCCTATAAGTCTAAAAATAGCATGATTACTCTCCACTCTTTCATTGAAATTGTAATAATTTCCTATATTTGCATAAACGATTGTTATGAATTGATGATATATCTTGTAAACACTTTCTGAAATCAATATATTTTAAATTGCCAAAAAAAAAATTACATAAAACTGCCACTGTTATTCAATTTATTTATATAGACAATATTTTGCTTCTATAAATTTTAAAATTGGTAAATATTATTCAAAAAAATGATAAATATTATCTCCTACATATTTTCAAAATTAAATTAATTTCACTAATTATTGTACTATAATAATATAACTATATTATGAGATGTAAAAAATATATATTTAAAATCATATCTTCAGAAATATAAATAATGTTACCTTTCTAATAATTTTTATAAATCTCTAATGGTGAAAGAATCGAAAATCATTTGAAAACTGGCTCAACGTTTTTTTTTTTTTGCTAAAAACAATATCTATATTTGCGGAAAAAAAACGTATGATCACCAATTGAAATGACATGAATATATATATATTTTAATTTGGATAACTATGTAGTTAAATATTATATATTAATATGTATTAGTATTTTTACAGAAATCTTAAAATTTAGTAAATTCAGTCCAATAAAAATGAAAAAATAATAATATTATACCAATAGCTGGGACAAATTTAGTTATTTAGCCTCATTTTGATTTATTATTTACAGCTAAATGACATTGTGTTTTTAACAAAAAAAAAAACAAATGTGTTATTCTTAAAAACTTTATCACATAACTTTATTACTATAAATTAAGTTTAAATTTTAAATATATTTTATATAGTAGACAAAATAATTTATTGAAATGCATATGGATTACCCACGGATCTCACGAATTCAAGCGGGACAGTTACAAAGACATTTTGCGGCTCTATTTAAACCTGTTACGCGATGACTTAGCGGACAGGTTTGACCGGTTTAACCATTTTATTTAAATCATTTAGTTCATGAAATTTTAGTTTTTTTGTGGTTTTTATCTGATTTGATAGTTCAAGATTTTGATAAAAAAATCTAACCGATCACTAATTCGGTTTACATTCGATCCAGATCTGCCCTCTTGTCAATCTAAAAATTTATGGTGAAAATGATTAATATTTTAAACTTTCATAAACTTGATGAATTCAAACCAATATAAGGTTTGTATTATAAATGTTATACTAAATAAATATATTTACAAATGTAATATCTCAAACAAAAAATTTCACCCGTGCAACAGCACGGGTTATTATCTAGTATAGTTTATAGACGACAAAAAAAAAAAAAACGATTGACAGATATTTTCATTGCTACGTTTTACGATTATTATTTCAAAATGTCAATTAATATTCCAGAAATATATATTGTAGGTAATTTTAATTACAAACTTTTTGAACGAAAATTGTAGTTTGCGTCAGTTCTTCAATTGAGCGATTTCGTAAGACCAATTCATCGTGAATTAGATTTAGAATATCTTATATACTTAGTTTCTTAATTGGTCCAAATAAAATGAATACAAATAAGAGTTGGTCATGCCGACGAACGTTACATGTCCCACCTCAGATTTATCATTTGTATACATGCAGAGAAATCTCAAGCTCTCGTGATTGTTTTGTACCATCGACCTCAACCAGGCAGTGACAAAAAATAATAGAGTAGTGGACCATACATATACTTTTATCATCTATTGGCCAAATGGCCAAATCTATAAACACTTCAAATTTTGAAAATCGTTTTTAAAATTCTCAAGTGGCCAAAGATTTTTTTGAGAGGTTGATCTCTGCTTTATTTATAGGAATGTGTGGGGTTTGTTTGGGTCTATTTTGTCGAGTGGTCGTAATTGATTTGAACTTTTCCATGATGATTGTTGCGTGGTTTCTCTGTGTGTATTGTATTTGTGGTTGATTCGAGTATATTATGCATGTTGATGGTGATGAACTGTTGATGAGAATGAGCAAATAGAAATTAAGAAAACATTAAGCAAATAATGTTTGATGTGGTATCGTAATTAATAATTATATGTGAAGTCGTAATTAATTATACGTGAAGTGGTAATGGAATGTGTTTATTTATAATATATATATATATTATATATATATATATATGTGATGTGTACGTAGATGTAATGGGGTGGGAGATGTAAGAGTGCGAACGAGATTTATATACATTGTTTTCTCCTTATTATTTCATTTAGTTGCGGAGATATACGTACGTTTATTGTCATTTGTACGTGGTTTGATAGTGATCCGTCTGAATATTGATTCCATTAGATACACTGATAAAAAAGGTTAAGGTTTAGTGGAGTACGAGTCAAGGCTTGGGATTTAATTTATTTCCGGGAATAAATATCTTTCAAGTTTTATCTAAAGGTTTTAAAACGTTGGTTTTGTAATATTCATTTGCAACTCTTGTTTTGGCTTCACGTCGTATTCTTGATGACTTTTATGAAGATAAGTTTTAAGACCGAGACGCATTTGATTATACAACTTCATCAAAACCAAATTTTGACTACTAATATAACACCCCATCCCTGATTGTAGGGGGGATGTTACACTAATCCATACCACTTGTATCAACCCCACAATAATCACTCTGTTTCGATCAATCCCTCTACTCATAGATTTGATCGTGTTTTAGCCCTGATTAGTAACTGGCTTTAAAGATTTTAAAAATGTTTAAAGCCATAACAGTCATTTATTTGTCAATCACATTCTTTTTTTTTGTTAAAGCTTTAAAAACCATTTTTTTCTCTTCTTTGCTTCCTCATTTTTTTTACGTATCAAAAACCATACTTTAAAATTAAAATAATTATAAAGCATTAATTTTTCTCTATCCATTATATTTAAAAGTTCTCCACAAGTTTATATATATCTTTTACATATTTTATTTTTCTAAAAATTAATTTAACATATTGTAATTGTGTAAAATAGGGTAAAAATGAAAATATTCAAAAAGGTATTTTTGAAAAAGGATATCTCAAAAAGGGTATTTATAACAAATTCTCATTAATTATTCTCATTTCCCCCCTTTTTAGATCTATTTCAATAATTATATAATTATATTATCTTTCTTTTCATCATCATCATCAATGATGGTATAAACGAGTTTATGAAATTTCATAATAAAAATGTAAGTCAGTAATTTCAATCATTAATGATGATGATGAAAATAAAATTTTAAAATTTTATTTTTATCATTAATAGAATTTATTTTTGTCACCATATTCATTTCTGACATAACTATATTTACTATTAATATAAAATAATAATGAAAATAAACATTACAGCTTTAAAAAATTGTTCGTTACCAGTCAGATTTTAATAGTTTAAATTTTTACAACCAAAACATATACTACCAAATTCTCTACAGGTAAAATTTTAAAGTCAAAGTCTTTACAGCCAAAAATAATAGTTTACCAATCAAAGCCTTAAAAAACTTTTACTTAAAAAGTGAATTGTTTTTTTTTATAATTGCGCATAGATTTGCTATATAATTTTTAGTTATCATATTAAGTTTTAGTGAAATAAGAATACCAGTTTCTTGAAGTAATCTCATAGTATTATTTTGCTATGTATATAATATATGATTTCATTCTCATAGATATAAAAAAATAATAAATTATGAGTACGTAGGAGAAAAATAAAAATTATTAAGAGTTGGTGGTAGAATCACATTTGTTTGATATAATAATTAAAGCCAAATCATACAACAACAAAATCTGAAAAGAAATTAGAGTGACGTTACATGTCTGACAAGGCCACTCCATAAACATAATGTTATAAGCATCATAAGCATGAAAAACGTTGAAAACCTAAACTGCTCTAATAATTTATCGTACACTGTCTGAGTCTGACATCATTACTTATGTAATTGTGAATATAATATATATATATATATATATATAATATATATATATATATATATAATATACATGGAGACTGGAGAGAGACACAGATGCTATAAGCATGAAAAAACGTTCAAAACCTAGACCTCAGCCAGGTAGTGACGACGACCAACGATTGTGTATATATAAAGTGCTTACGAACCACTATTAATTTAGCTTCGAATGAAAAGAACGTATCAAACGGTGAAACGGATAAGCGTATTATGTGAATAATATGCATATCATTCAAACTTATGTAGTAGATCATACTGAAAACATGCATGCAGATCAAACGGTTTATATATATATGTTAGAAAGAAAAAAAAACTTGAAAAAACGGTTTAAAAGGTTAAAAAAAAAAAACAAAAAAACAATATATATTAATATGTAATTTAATTTTAGAGAAAATATTGTAAATATTATAATAAATTATATTAATTTTAAATGATATATAGTTTTTTATCTTTACAATATGTAATTTAACAACCAGAATTAAACAATAATAAATTATACTAATTTGAATTTACTAAGTTGTTTTTATCTTTTTCTTCGTAAATAAAAATCATAAGGTAGGTTACAATGTGAAGTACAAGAGCTGGCAAGGATATCAATCCTTCAAAAGGCAGAACTCGGCAAGCACAAAACACTTTCGGAGGCAAGGGGAAAAAAACTCAAACAAACTTAAAATATTATTATATCCATTAGATTACAATCCGGATCAAGATCTAGAGATCCAAAAAAGACAATTAAAACTTAAACCTTCTTTGAAAAATTAGAACAGATCTAAGACAAGAAAAATCACACAAACAGATTAAAATACCATAACCTCCTTTACAACAATACTTGACCCAGATTGAAGTGTTGTGCGACCCTCTTTTTGTTTCACCGGCGTGGAACTACGGAGGTGGTGAGACACCTTAAATCCTAAAGACTCTTCAAGAAGAAAGGAAGGAGATCTAGATCTACAATGGTGAGATTTCTTCATCTGAGACAGTGAAAAAAATCGGTTGAAAAACTGTCTCTGTTATGGAAGGAACGACCATATCTGTATATGTGCTTGACTAAAAGACAAGAACCAAACAATAAAGCTGAGGATGAGAAGATTTACACTACAAGAAAACAAGACGATTACTGATGGAAATTACTGACAGCATTAATCTGTCGGTAATTACCAACGGTTTACCGACGAATATCTGACAGGAGATTAGTTTGTCGGTTGTTCGTCAGAAATTTACTTACGGACAAAATCCGTCGGTAATCCGTTAGTTTTTCTGACGGATTACTGACGGATATATAATTTTCTTCGCGTGTGTCAAATTTGGGTCGGTGATTTTTGATCTGTCGGTAATCTGTCAGAAATAACCGACGGAAAACTGACGGATATTAACTTTTCGTCGGGTGTGTCAAAATTTGGTCTGTTTTTTTTGATCCGTCGGTAATCCGTCAGTAATAACCGACGGATAAGTGACGGTTTATATGTGGATAGTGTAAAATCTTTCTAACTTAGCTCGATAATGCATTATGTTATAAGCAATGTATAAAAGATGAGTTTTCAATGCCTAACTAATCTTGTTTTAAAACAACATTCATCAAAATTTGTGTTTTTATAGAAAAATAAGTTGTTTACTTAAAAGACTTATGGTGTGGTATTACATATTATGGGGATTATGGGTAAGTATTTGCCATTTGTCTTTGAAATTATTTTTTCTCTCTAATTTAATCATATAGATGTTTATTTTCACAAATGATTTCATGGTTCGTATATAATACATATTATATACATATTTGTCAATAAAAATTATGAAATTAAGAGTTTTAATCTTAAATCCGTCAGTAATCCGTCAGTAATCCGACAAATATAATATTGACAAAATTTTGGTATATGTCGGTAATCTGTTGGAAATAATTGACGGAAAACCGACGGATATCAAATTTTTTGCCCGCGAACTAAATAAAGTCAAATTTTCGAGACGCGGGAAATGAAAAAATTAAGACTTCCGTCAGTTATTCCGTCAGTACCGTCGATATTACCAAAGCACTTCATCTTCTTCTCCCCATATTGTTTTTATTTTTCCGAAAATCTTTCTCAAATCCTCTCTCCATGGCTGACCTCCATAGATTACTTCCTTCCAATATGGCTAGTCTCTCCTACCACTCTCTCCAACTTCTTATAAGATAAGTTCTCTTTTTATCTGTTTAAAATTTTTGCTTAGTTCTCTTAGATTTCTTAGGAAGAAGATAGATTTGTTAGGTTTGATAGTTTGTTCTATTTGGGTGTTATTGATTTGATGAATTGGTTTGTAAGAGATGTGTGTTAGATTTGTTAGAATTGGGTTTTATTGGATTTGATGATTTGGTTTTGATTAATTGGATTTGATGAATTTGTTTAGTTTTTTTAGGGATGGGTATAAGATTTTTATACATTTTATAATTTTTGATATATTTTGTTTGTTTTTTTTACAATGGTTTCTAATATTGTTAGTATTTATTTTATACATTTTATTAATTTTGCTTTTATTTATTTTCAGTTAAGTATATTGTATATTATGAATTTTTAATATTGTTAAGTATATATTGTTATTTTTTGGAACAATTTTTTAGTGTTTTTTAACAATTTCTTGTTTTGGGTTTTTAGAATATATTTTCTAAAAGTTTTAAACTTCTGAATTTAAATATTTAAGCATTTAGATAATAATTATTTTTAGTATTTAATTAAAATTGTATAATTATGCTAATTTTATTTTTCTAAAATTTTAATTTTTTTTTAATATTATATATATAATCTGTTGGTAATTCCGTCGGTATAATGAGAAAATTTACGAATCGTTAGCCGTCAGAAATTCGTCAGTAAACGACTATCAGAAATCCGTTGGTAGAATTTCTGTCAGAAATCCGTCGGTTAAACGTCTGTCGGAAATCCGTCAGTAATTTCTGACGGATTTCTGACAGAATAATTTTCCGACAATCTAGATCCAATGGACGTTTCTGTCGGTTTTTGGTCGGTAATGCGTGTTTCCGACGGCTATCTGACAGATATGCCTGTCAGATCTAAGCTGTTTTCTTATAGTGTTAAGCTTTAAAAAAACTAGATCTGAAAAACTAGATCTGATGCCGCTGGAAGAAAAAGAGATGGATGAGCCGATAAAGAAAAAAAACAAAGCTAATAAAAGAGAGAAACCGACTCCAGTGCTGAGAAGAGAGAGATCTTGTAGAGAGAGAGTAACAAACTTGTGTTTAGTGGATTCCGGAGAGATTCCTCTGGCGAGACGTAGGGTTTCGATTTGGGCCTAAAGTCGTAAAATCTTGGTGTTCTTTTTTTCTAAGTTCTTACACAGGAGAATCGTGAAAAATCGGTGAGATGATTCGTGGAACGATTCAGACTTAGAATCGTACAATATATTTAGGTTTTATGATTTTTTATGATTATGATATACATTTTACGATTTAGGGATTATATACAAACTTTTTTTTTTACATTAGCTGAGGAACATATATTAATAGTGACACAGTGATATATATTTACTAAAAAAAGAAAATATATATATATTAACAGTGACACAGTGATATATATTACTAATTACTGAAAACATTTTTAATAACCAAAACTTGTGAGAGTCGATCTATTTTCTTGGAAACTTTTACAAGTTCTTCAATTAATGTAAAACATCTCAGAGAATTACAAATTTCTAAAACCTTTAGATCATTCTTTCCATAACATACTGTACATTATTTTCGTACGTTCAATTAATAGGAAATGTTTTCATTAACATAAAAAAACCTACAATAAGTTCACATTTTTTCATAACTTAGACCTACACGAATTGTAACGTGTTCGCCACAATGGTGGACCTATGTAGAAGGAAGGTGGGTCAACTGACCTGCCTAAAATAGATAAATAGTTGTTTTTGCATGTAAATTATTGAAGTCTCAGTATCTAAGTTGGTTTGTTCCCCTAAATTGAACCTCCCTAACCCGTGTTCGATTCTCCCCTATAACATATTGACCACCTAAATTTTTAATCTTGGGTCCGCCACTGGTTCGCCGTATAGAAATCTTCTCATTTGAATAGTCACTTTTTCCTACACCTAATCCCCAAATCGTGAAATCTAAATAGACTAAAAAAAGTTTCAATAGAACCCACAAAATTTTAAAACTTATCGTCTCATTTGAAAATCTTTGGTAAAAGATTGACAAGGACAATCGCACCAACACTTGCAACGGTAGATCTGCATCACTGCATGCACTTGTTCACTGCAATGGACATATGCTACCTATCTGTGCTCTGAGTACTATAAAAGCTATCATATGTTAGCCATAATAACACAACACACAATCCATTGTTCTTCTTTTATAACTATCAGAAACAAACACAATTCAAAGTTTAATTCCTTTTACGCCAAAAAATGGGTAGTGCTAAAACAGCCATGCTGATCCTCTTAGTAGCAACGGTCATCGCATCTTGTGCCACGGCCATGGACATGTCCGTCGTTTCCTACGATGAAAACAACCACATGACCGCCAGTTCTGGTCGTGTTTTTGACACTGAAGCATCGTTAATATTTGAGTCATGGATGGTCAAACATGGGAAAGTGTACGAGTCCGTAGCTGAGAAGGAACGGCGTCGGACCATTTTCGAGGACAACATCCGTTTTATCAATAACCGGAACGCTGAGAATCTTAGTTATCGGCTGGGTTTAACCCGGTTTGCGGATTTATCTCTTCATGAGTATGAAGAAGTTTGCCACGGGGCTGATCCAAGACCTCGTAGGAACCACGTCTTCATGACTAGCAGCGATAGATACAAGACTAGTGCTGGTGATGTGCTTCCTAAGTCTGTTGACTGGAGAAACGAAGGCGCAGTTACTGAAGTGAAAGATCAAGGCCATTGCAGTAAGTGTACAGATTGTAAATCCGAGTTTTTATATATTTAGGGTAAAATAAAACCTAATAGTAATCGTAGTAAAAGAAAAACAAGTTATATAGTAAAGGTATAATTATACAAAGTTACATTTAAATTCGCTTTAATTAGAAATCACTTATTAATGCTAGTAAGTATATTTTTAATTCATCATAATTTCTAATCGTTTGCAAATATATTTTCTTTCTTATTTTATACAAATTAACACTAGCCACAAAATATTTGTGGACCATAGTATGTCAAACATTATTGTTAGTTCAAAGTTCAAACCAAAATATCAGAAAATGATAGTGGTCACTAATAAGGGTCAATTCTAAAATTAAAAATTAAAAAATGACACTAACTAGTAATTACCACTATCATTCTAGTTTTATCCAAAACTCTACAAACAATATATGTTTGTTTTGTTCTTGTGTGAAGGGAGTTGCTGGGCTTTCTCGACGGTGGGAGCAGTGGAAGGCTTAAACAAGATTGTGACGGGAGAGTTAGTCACTTTGTCTGAGCAAGATTTGATCAATTGTAACAAAGAAAATAATGGTTGCGGAGGAGGCAAAGTGGAGACGGCCTATGAGTTCATCATGAACAACGGTGGTCTTGGTACCGACAAAGATTATCCTTACAAAGCTGTTAACGGAGTCTGCGATGGCCGGCTCAAGGTCAGTATAATTAGGATCATATATGTAAATAATGTAGATGAAAGATTCCATTTTGAACTTATTCTTTTAAAAATATTTTGTGTAGGAAAACAACAAGAATGTTATGATTGATGGGTATGAGAATTTGCCTGCCAACGACGAATTTGCTCTAATGAAAGTGGTTGCTCACCAGCCTGTGACTGCCGTTATCGATTCCAGCAGCCGAGAGTTTCAGCTTTATGAATCGGTGAAGAAAAAGACATTTTAAGATTTTCGTTTAGAAAACCTTCTTTAATTTAGAAAAATATTTCATGAATATTTTTGTTTTTATGTCATAGGGAGTGTTTGATGGCACGTGCGGAACAAACCTAAACCATGGAGTTGTTGTGGTCGGGTACGGAACCGAGAACGGTCGTGACTACTGGCTCGTCAAAAATTCAAGGGGAAATACATGGGGAGAAGCTGGCTACATGAAGATGGCTCGCAACATTGCCAATCCAAGAGGCTTATGCGGCATTGCTATGCGAGCTTCATACCCTCTCAAGAACTCGTTTTCTGCCTATAAAAGCTATATCGCCTAATAAAATGAACTATATGTAATATTATGCAAGGGATCCACTGAGCGAACAACCTATGCGATTTTGAAAGAAAAATAATGTAATCGATGGGTTTGGTTTTGTAATATATATTCGACTTGTATGGGGGTCAATGTTTGGAGAGTTTGTATAATATTTATGGATTTTTCGTTCTAATGATGAATGCTTTTCGTTTAGGGATAACGGATAAATGCCAAAAAACATTAACACTTCTGAGAAACAAGATATTGAGCGATTCTAATTAGAAACAAGACGAAAGTGATCAAGCGTATTTGTAACAGACAGATTTTTTAAGATAGTGGTGCATATTAGCATATATAAAAATTAAGATAGTTGATTTGATTATTTATATAATTAAAATTACTGTATAGTTTTAAATTACTTTTAAAACTACTTCTATTTTCTAATTTTAAATTTGATTTATCTTTAAATATAATATTATCTAGCAAATTTTGATTGGCTAATAAAATAGAGGTGAACCCGAAAAAATTTCCATACCTTCTTTTTACTCGCATTCAAGGTAGGCAAGCAAACTTGGGCATGTTTTTATATCTAAGCTCCGAATGGTTAATGTGCATAATAACAGTTTTGTTACTATTGTAACCGCCTTCGTCGTGTTCGAATAGATTACCAAAACCCTAATTAACATTTCTATGGAATGACCAGAGAAAAAGAATTTTAAGATAAAACATTTTGTTTTTCATTTTGGGTGTAAATATTATACAATAAATATTTTTGAAAAGATTCTCATATAATAATATTTGGTAAAAACATTATTAGCACACTTGCACCCAAAATTGCAACAGTAGGTTTGCCCACTTGTTCAGGTCCATTGGGCACGTTATAAGATTTAGTTTTCCAATAGAATATTGTCATATATCTAAGCGCTGAGTACTATAAATATTGTCATGTCTTAGCCAATGGTAACACAGCACAAATCTTCTCTTCTTTAATAATTTTTAGAAACACAAATAAAAAGTTTAGTTAATTTTTTTAAGCCCAGCAAAAAAATGGGTTGTGCTCAAGCAGCCATGCTGATCCTCCTACTAGCAACGGCTATCGCCTCTTGTGCCACGTCCATGGACATTGACATGTCCGTCGTTTCCTATGACGATAACCACCACCTGACAGCCGGTCCAGGCCATCGCCAGGGTGCCTTCGACGCTGAGGCCACCTTGATGTTCGAGTCATGGATGATCAAACATGGGAAAGTGTACGAGTCTGTTGCAGAGAAGGAACGGCGTTTAACAATTTTTGAGGACAACCTCCGTTTTATCACTAACCGGAAACGCTGAGAATCTCAGTTACCGGCTAGGTTTGAACCGGTTTGCGGATTTATCTCTCCATGAGTACGGGCAGATTTGCCACGGGGCTGATGCAAGACCTACTAGGAACCATGTCTTCATGACTACTAGCAACCGATACAAGACTAGTGCTGGTGATGTGCTTCCTAAGTCCGTTGACTGGAGAAACGAAGGTGCAGTGACTGAAGTCAAAGATCAAGGCCATTGCAGTAAGTATACTGATTTTAATTCCGGTCCATCTGGTCTAACTATTTTTATATATATTATTTAGAGTAAAATAATATGACTATTAAAATTTGGCAATCATTTTAATGTAAACCTTAAAACAACCTTCTTATTAAAATAAAAAAAGGTTAGCTTAGATGTATGTTTCATAGTATACAACTTATGTATTAGTAAATTGTTCGTTAAAACCAAGAATGGGCACTAACTAAAGTTAGTAGCAATATCGTTTTGTACGTATTGATAAATAATATACAATTCATGCATGTTTTGTTCTGGTGTGAAGGGAGTTGTTGGGCTTTCTCCACTGTGGGAGCCGTGGAAGGCTTAAACAAGATTGTGACGGACGAGTTGGTCACTTTGTCTGAGCAAGATTTGATCAATTGTAACAAAGAAAAACAATGGTTGCGGAGGAGGCAAAGTCGAGGCTGCCTATGAGTTCATTATGAACAACGGCGGTCTTGGTACCGACAACGAGTATCCTTACAAAGCTGTTAACGGAGTATGTGATGGCCGCCTCAAGGTATGTGTATAGTTAGTATATATATATATAGTTTCTAATGTCTATAACAACACAGTAAAAAGAAAGAATAATGTTTTAAACTTAAATATTTGTGTAGGGAAACAACAATAATGTCATGATTGATGGATATGAGAATTTGCCTGCAAACGATGAATCTGCTCTCATGAAAGCGGTTGCTCACCAACCTGTGACTGCCGTTGTCGATTCCAGCAGCCGAGAGTTTCAGCTTTATGAATCGGTAAAAAAATAAATTTTCTTTAGATTTTTGTTCTTTAGTTGAAAAACACATTTTCGATTATATATATTTTTTTTAACCTTTAAAGGGAGTATTCGACGGAACATGCGGAACAAATCTAAACCATGGTGTTGTTGTGATCGGGTATGGAACTGAGAACGGTCGTGACTACTGGCTCGTGAAAAACTCGAGGGGGAACACGTGGGGGGAAGCTGGCTACATGAAGATGGCTCGCAACATTGTCAATCCAAGAGGCTTATGTGGCATTGCGATGCGCGCTTCATACCCTCTCAAGAGCTCGTTATCTACCGAAAAAAGCTCCATCGCTTAATAATATAAACTAAGTGTATGGTATGCAAGGGATCGGATCGAGTGAGCCAACAACTTTATTCGACTTTGATGGAAAAAATAATGTAGTCGACTGGTTTGGTTTGGTTTTGTTATATATCTTGCATTTGTATTGGGGTCAATGTTTGGAGTTTGTATAATATGTATGGACATTTCTTTGAGTCCACTGATGAATGATTTCCGTTTTGCCAAAAAAATTCTTGTCATAGACGATAGTGATGAGCGATTCTGAATTTGGAGAATAAGAAAAAACGATCGTTATCAAAGCGATTAGAGAGTGAAATAGGTTACATGGATTTTTTTAGGTTTAAATGGAATTATCCTTTTGCTACTAACGATTTTTTAGCTCAAAACAGAGTACAGTACCGTTTGGCAATGTTTGAAATTTTACTGTCAAAATATTTAAAGATAGGTATGTTTTGGCATTTTGTTCTTTTACCGTTTAGCGAGCAATGTATACATTATTAAAACGTGCAGTTTTGACCTTTTTGTACGAGAGAAGTTAATTTCTCCTAACCTTTGCATGCATATGATACTTTGGAAAATATATTGATGGCTTCCATTAAGTATCGAAGATGGTTAATCCAAATTTGAATTTTTTTGTCCTTTTTTTTTTTTTTTTTTTATCTAAGAGGCTCTGCGTACATCCCCTTATATATACTCGGTAGTCGGTATAGTCTTATCCGCACCTGCCACTCGGTCATGTGATCTTTTGGATTACTCCATGGGTTTCTTACTCCATTATATCTGTCCAGTCGAGTTATTGACCTATGATAATTTAAAAGTTTTTGTAGAGAAGAAGATTTTTTTTTTTATTTTTTCCTACATGCGGGCCTCATCTATTATAATTCTGATGATATTTCAAGATAATGATGGTATTTGTTGGGTGAGTATTAACCATATTATATGCCTAAAGAAAATGGCGTGTGACTATCTAGATAACCTAAAATGAAATAACATATTCATTAATTTTTTGTGTTCTTAGAAAGGATATGGTGGAGATCTATAAACTCATTCATGTTTTTTTTCTTGTTTGTGGAGGGAGTTTTTTGGGCGTTATCGACGCTGGTTGGGAAGTGGAAGGATTAAAAATGCTTGTGACATGAGAATTAGTCACTTTGTCTGATAAATATGTGATCAATTTTCATAAAGAAAATTAAGTTATGGTTTTGGAGGAGGCAAAATCGAACTGCTTATGAGTTCATAGGTAAAAATAATGGTCTTGGTGTCGACAAGGACTATACATATAAGGCTGTTACGGAGCCTGAAACGGCCCCTCAAGATTGGTAGTTACAATCATAGAGATCATTTGTCATGCTCGAACGCAAAAATAAAAATAAAAAAAAGGAAGCAGTTCTTGAAAAGAAAAAAATCTTAAATTTGTTTTGTAGGAAAATACCAATAATTTATGAGTGTTGTGTATGAAACCCAGCCTGTGACTGTTGTCATTGGTTCAAGCGGTCGGGAATAACACTTTATGAATCGTTAATATATATGTATAACAATCAAAAAACTCTAAATTGAACAATTTGGGATCTTTTACTGGTAATTTAGATATAATCATGGCGGAAACAGGTGCATAACATTAGCCGCCGATTTCAGAATGTTAGAAATATTAGGTTAGACCCGCGCTACGCCGCGGGATATATTTTATAACTATTTTAAAATATATTGAATTACTGAAAAATATAATTGTGTTTGAATTCCAATTTAAATTAAAAGAATTTCATTTTAAAAAAGTTGATCATATATAATCTGAACTCTAAAGTCATGCTCCATTAAACATGCTTCTCTTTAAAAAAAAAAAAGTCTACAAGATTAGTGTATAATCATATATCATACATTAATCACTCAATTCTAATTTTTTTGACCCAAATGTCTTTGCTTTACAATGTCAGCCAGGAAGAAGTGAGAAGATTAAGAAAAAAAAAAGCTTTTTTATTCTTAATTCTGCTTATCCATTTCTTTTTAGAGAAAATCTCCTTTAAAAAAAAATTAAAGTGGCACTTGGACTTTGAACCTTCAAAGTTTTCAACTCTAATAATAAACTACTAAATGATTTTGTCACTTAAAATCTTGAAAATGGCTTATGTTTTAACAGTCCAAGAAGAAAAGTAAACTTAATGTTCCACACAATGGGCATTTGTCCAGAGCTTGTCATCTCCTATGATATATAATATCCATTTTGTATAGGAAAAAATACTACTTATAATTTAAGTAACGTATTTGAGCTGATGCATCATTCTGAAAGCACAAAACATACCTCTCTCTTCTCTAACCAAATCATCTCGACTCGTCAAGCCATAACCAAATCATTTTTTATTATTTTTTAAAACTTTTTATGTTTTATACTTTTTGAAATAGTTATTTTAAATATTGTTTAGAATAAAATATGGTCAATTTCTCATAAATACTATTAAAATATATATTTTTCTAAAAATACAATTCTTAGTTTTATTTTCTAAAAATAAAATTAAAATGTATTTTTCAAAATACCACAAAATTAAAATTAACGTTTTAATATTCAAAACTAAACCTTAAATCCTAAATACTATTAAATCCTATACCTTAAAAACTATACACAAAATCTACGATCTACCCAAACCTTTTTACACCTTAAAAATCAATTTTTGTGTTTATAGTATTTTTAGAAAAAATAAATTTTTGTGATATTTTTTGAAAAATAAATTAATAATTGTGTTTTTAGAAAAAATAACTTGAATTGTGATATTTTAAAGATCTATCATAATTAATAAAGTTTTGATGTGTTCAATGGTATTTTTTTTATTTTCGTTATGATTTGTTGCATCAATTTTTTAAATTACTCTAATCATCAAACCATAGACAAACAACATTTTGTTTTTTTTGTATAACTTGCCGGGGGTATCGAAGATTTTTTTTATATTTTTTAAGGAACAACATAAATATAAGAGAAATAAAAACCATGGGTGGCATCACTCTTATCCTACAAAAACAAACATATACAGAGAATGGATCAAAAATCTGTAGTCAGTAATTATCATAAGTAAAAAAGCATTATCGCATATGACAAAAATTGCATCTGAATGATTACAAGATAAACCAAAACGTGTAAAACAAACTGTAACTATCTTTACATTCTAACAATAAGTGATGTCATCTCTTAAAACACCGCACTTGTTGAACTTTCATGAAATCTATAGAGATACTAACCATTACATAACTGTCTTCTTTGAACTAATAGCAAACGCCCAACAATAGTGAATCCAACTTATGAAGAGTTCTTTAGAGATTAGAACAAACCAGATACTTGGCCACTTTCTATTAGGTGATAATACAGACTACAGAGTAATATTCTACACAAGCCTCTGAATATATTGATGGGAGTTCATATAACACATGAATTTTTTTCAAGAAAATCGATTAAACTAAAGACCAGACCAGCAGAATTTAAGTGTCTAAAATATATCATAGAGAATTCTACCAGAAGAGCTTGTTTTTTTTTGGAATGAGTGTGTACAATAAAATCTCTTGAAGCCTCATTCATAAAAGAAGCCAAATTTCATCTTCCATTCCAGCAAGAAACACACAAGGACAAAAAGGGGCAAAACTAAGTTCAAACCAGTAACAAATAAGATAGAAAAACTAATCCACTCTATCGTTTATGTAAATTTAGGTTAAGAATATGAAACCGACACCTTGCAGATAACATTTGCAATCTTCAAATCTTTTTCCAGTTCTCTTACCAAATTCATCTCCTTCACTGTCCAAAAGCGAATATATTAATATTCACAAAACCGAACGAACGTATATAGTCTTCTCAAGACATTGATTTTTTCGTAAGAGGAAAAAAGAAAGTCTTTTCAATTCAAGGTATGTGACCCATCTCTAAGCTTATCTCTGTAACTACCACACATCCCAGCTCAAAACATAAACCCCACAAAAGCAATATCGAAAGAGTAATCAACTTTGTAATTCAAAGGGAGTTAGATTAATACCCCTTTCCGAGAATTGGGACGAGGAGCTAGCTCATGTCTGGTGACGACATGTCCTTTGTCAATCCAGCGAACAAACCGGTTTTCACTGCTCGAGTTGTCATCTTTACCTGCAAAAAACTCACATAGAGTAATCGATTATGGAAATCTCAAAAAAAAAAAAAAGATTTCAATTAGATTCCCAAACCTGCATTGGAGGTAAAGCAGTCGAATCAACATATGGGAAAAGCAAAATCGATCTTGGTCTTTGTTTTTTAATTTTAGAAAAGATGGGGAAAAAAAAAGAAGAAGATATCATGATTTTCTTTTTGGGTTTCAGAATATTATATTTGACAATCGAGCATTGAATAGAAGATAATTATGTGTCCACCTAAAAAAAAGCTGATCTGTATTATTGTTATAATTTGATTGGTTACCTATTTTTACTGATGTGTTAGTTTTTGCTTCAATACAAAAGTTGAAGTGTCATCACCTGGAGAGAAACGCATTGTACTTTTATTGTATTGATCGTCATAACCAGTAATACACAGCCACTAAAACTTTTAACACCAACAAAAAATGAAGATGAAAACAAGAAACAACCTTTCTTTTAATTTTACTTATTGTTTGTGCAATAAAATGTAAATGTAACGAAGTAGAAATAATGATCTTTTTGGGGTCATAGTATAGTTTTCGAAGTTGGATGGGAAAGAGGCATACACATAAAACATATTATGAGAATTATGACTAATAATTATGTAGAATTTGAGAGACAGCTAGTGATGATCGTCACTAGTCTCTAGTGGTTGTGACCGTGGCCTTCTCAACCACTACGACTGCGCGTTTACCACGATTTACATGTCTTTAAATTTTTTGAGTAATTTCTTATGTCTATGTTTGTGGAAGTCTTTTAGGACATCTCTAACCCCACTCTATTTTAAAGTCAAAACTCTATTTTAGAATAAAATTTGCTCCAACCTTTATATTTTATTCTAAAATAGAGTAAATGATAAGATTGTTATATATTTAGAGTAATTTTTTACACGAACTCTATTTTAGAGTTAAAAATAGAGTAATACATTAGAGAAAAACAATACTCTATTTTAGAGTAAAAATAGAAATATACATTAGAGATGGTATTACGTCAATGTTGCAACCAAAAGCAAAAGAAAAAAATGTTTAACGTACTAATTTCCACTTTTAATTCCTTAACCATGTTATTATGAACAGAAAATTTACCATCTTTTTCAACCGGACAAAGATGATACATCCATATATACCTTTAAAACCACTCATACCTCATCTCTTAGATTTTTGTTTCCCGCAAAATCCATTTAGAAAATGTACAAGATATTTATTGGATGTTCCCTTGTGTCATACTTTCACACATAATAATAACGCAGACTAATAATAGAGCGTACCAATAATAGAGCGAAAAAGTTTCACACTGAAGAGTTCACCAATCACCACATATCAACTTTGAGTAAATTATTAAATCAAAATTGAGAATCCGATAGTTTAGATTGATTTCCTAATGCGTATAAAAGTGAATAGTAAAAAGTTTAGATTATAGTTAACTTAGTGGATAAATTATAAGAAATTGAAAAGTGAATTCTTATATAGCTTTTAGGCGGGATATTTAGTTTAACTAAGGCAAAACAATTATGGAGATGAGGAAGAAATAAAAACAATGATGGAGAAGAGACGACATGACGAAAAAACGTAATTGTGTACTATAATGTCGTCGCAGAAAAAAACGATTATTGATCCCACATATATGTACTCTCTTATTGTTAGGATTTAAATTCTAAAATCTGATACTCAAAAACGATTTAAAGCAAATATATATACACACACAAGATTTTCTAATGTTAATTTCTCAATGTGAAGGATATGTTATACATGGTTGACGTACATAAAACATTATTATTGAACATCCTTTATTAGATTTAAACCCCTAACTAGACTGCCTAGAGAGGAGAGTTTACCACATCTCCAACTCCAACCTTTACATATATAACACTTGACCGGAGAGATCGAATCGTCCTTCCCGATAGATAATGTATTCACAGTTTGTCTTTTTTTTTTTTTTTTTTTTTCTTTTCTTTTTTGGTTTTGGTAAGTGTGCTCGATGACTCGAGCTCGTAGTCTCAAGCATTGACCCGTGCCTGAATGCTACCGACGAGCCACTACCGACAAGAGGACTGATTGCCACATCGAATAAAGCGAAGCAGTGGAGAAGATCAAAAAAATAAAAGTGTATCGGATCTGCTACTATCACTTTTTAGCATGAATGGACTAAAAGAGAAGAAAGTGATCAGGTGATAATGTAGTTGGTATCGTTGTCCGAGAATGTCGTACCAGTTAAATAACACTCAACTATTGGAGATATATATTATATGGTATTGGTTTAATCATATACTCATATTTGATGTTTTAATGTGCCGATATGTTATGTTTGATGGTGGTTATATATGATCGTATATTACAAGGAAAACATAACGATAAAAAACTGGTAGTAAAAAAGTTGAGTCAAGTGGTTGACAGTTAGAACTGACGCAGCTAATGAGGTTTAAAACGACGACTATAGTTTAGGGAATGTTTGCTCAAGATTAGAATTTTGACTAAGCAATTCATCGGATATGCGACATTAGGAAAGATACTATATTTTTTTTGGTAAGGAGTATAAGATTTGCTTAACTGTCAAACCTAACTTGCAAAAAAAAAAAAAAATGATATGACTAATTTCGAACTATGATTAGTTACTGCCTTGGTTACACTCTTAATTTACTCCTAAGTCCTATAATAGTATAATATACAATATCTGTTTGTAGGCTCATAAATCATAATACAAACCAAAGCATATAAGGAAAAAGAAAATTATTGGGCCAGGCCCAAATATTTCTCATCCATTACAAAGAACACGTGGCGGATGGACAAGTAAATGAATCTCTTTGACCAATTCAAAAAATTTCAAACTTCGAAAAAACTAATGAAAAGAGTCGTTGTCCCTTTGTGACTTCTCTTTCTCTCTCTCTCCTGAGATTTTCAAAGCTTCGAACTTTCAACAAAATTATTATTTTACTGTTTGCAGAGACGATCATCGATCTCATCTTCAAAAACCTTGATTCTTGGGTTTTGTTTCTCTCGATTTGAGAAAAAAAAAATGGCGAATGAAATTGAATCAGCGACAGATCCAGGTGATACTAACATCAAAGGAGTTCTTGTTCATGGAGGAAGATATTTTCAGTACAATGTCCTATGGAAACTTGTTCGAAGTCTCTAACAAGTATGTTCCTCCTATTCGACCTATTGGTCGAGGAGCTTACGGTTTTGTCTGGTACGATGAATCCTATTTTTTTTCTAATTGATTTCATAGGTTTTTGAATCAGGGCTGTTTGAAAAATTCGATTTTTTTTTTTTTTTTTGTTAATTGATGATTAGTGATCATGTCCCTATTGATCTGTTTGTATTCTATGCTTGTGCTTGTGGAGTTATCTTATTTGGTATTTTATGTGTTTGTATAAAGTGAAACATGCTCTTGCTACTTTGATTGTGCAATGCTATGAGTCTTTGAATGAGGAAGATACAATTAGGTGTATAAGCGAGCAATCTTGATTTGCTTTGGTTCATTTTTGGCAAACTGATTCATGAGATTATTTGGTATTGTCTTTAGTGCTGCAGTAGATTCAGAAACACACGAAGAAATTGCAATCAAGAAGATAGGGAAAGCCTTTGACAACAAAGTAGATGCTAAGCGGACATTGAGAGAGATTAAGCTGCTTCGTCATTTGGAACATGAGAACGTAAAGTTTCCTACTCTTATCTTTCGCAGAAGCTCTTCAAATGATTAGCTAAAGGTGGTTTGGTCTTTACTTCTACAGGTTGTTGTTATAAAAGATATCATCAGACCAGCAAAGAAGGAAGATTTCGTAGATGTTTATATAGTTTTTGAGTTAATGGATACTGATCTTCATCAGATTATTCGATCAGACCAATCTTTAAATGATGATCATTGTCAGGTTCGTAACTCCTTATCTTTTACGGTTTTTTTTTAACTCGGCTATATGGTTTCAATATACTCTTTTCTTCTTGTGCAGTACTTCTTGTATCAGATTCTTCGTGGACTCAAATATATTCATTCAGCTAATGTCTTGCATCGTGACCTTAAACCGAGTAATTTGCTTCTGAATTCGAATTGTGATCTTAAGATTACGGATTTTGGTTTAGCAAGGACGACATCTGAAACAGAGTTAATGACAGAGTATGTTGTTACTCGATGGTATCGAGCACCAGAGCTGCTTCTTAATAGTTCTGAGTACACATATGCGATTGATGTTTGGTCTGTTGGTTGTATATTTGCTGAGATTATGACAAGGGAGCCTCTATTCCCAGGGAAAGACTACGTTCATCAGCTTAAACTTATAACTGAGGTATGTTCTGTTTCAGGAAAGATCTGTACAAGTTGCCATGTTTATAATGAGTTGTTTCGTGTTGTTTGAATAGTTGATAGGATCACCTGATGGAGCGAGCCTAGAGTTTCTAAGAAGCGAGAACGCGAGAAAATATGTTAAGGAACTACCAAAGTTCCCGAGGCAGAACTTTTCTACTAGGTTTCCTAGTATGAATTCTACAGCTATTGATCTGCTAGAGAAAATGCTTGTGTTTGATCCAGAGAAACGTATCACGGGTATGGTTTGAAAACTGTTACATACCGAGATTGGCATATGAGTGATGATTTCTTATTATGTTTAATCATGGATCATGCTCTTTATCTTGCAGTTGAGGAAGCACTGTGTCATCCTTACTTGTCAGCTCTTCACGATCTTAACGATGAGCCTGTTTGTTCCAAGCATTTCAGTTTCGATTTTGAGGACCCGGCTTCCACTGAAGAAGAGATTAAGGAGCTAGTATGGCTCGAATCTGTGAAGTTCAACCCTCATCCGACCATCTAAACCATTATTTAAAATATTCTAGTCAGAGGTTGAACAAAATTGCTTAGTTATGTCCATTCTTATTTGTACGGTTGCCTCATATAGCGTTTAAGCTCTGATGTTTTAGCCTTTTTCTTTCATTGTTTAATAAGCTATCTTGAAACACAAGAAAATGTTGTATGAGGATTGTCCTTGTAACCCAAGATATGTTTATTTTTCACTTTTTCTTACTCATTTGATCCACTCTGATCCTAACGCGGAAACCGTTATTGATTTCATGATTTGTGGTCTGTGCTCATATTTTTCTAGGAGTGGTAAATTCTATATTTTATCGAGTTTTGTTTATTTGCCTCAGCCAAAAACTACACGACGTTGACCGAAATTTCCTTGCTCCAATTTGGCGTCCGGTCGATTTTGACTGCTTAATACAACTTTCTATTAGAGGTTCGTAAAATGAGGTCACAAATACATGTATCAAAATGGATGCAACCACACAATTTTATCCTTTTTTTTTTTTTTTTTTTTGAAAAGGGTTAAAGTTAAACACACATTTAATGTTGTATTTTTCTTTGAATGAGATCACAAAAATAAAACATGTTCGAACGGGAAAAAAAAACATGTTTACAATGGATAGGGTGGATTTATATAGATCGATGAATGTACGTAATATTTTGAATCAACAAAAATAGTTAACACTATAATGACTAGTACTTTTACACAAGAAGGAGCGTTAACTAAGGAATAATGATCACAGAGGGTGGGCAGAGGAAAACCAAGCTAACATTTTTTTAGTCCACTCTAGAATATGCTCAACGAATTCTGCATCTGATCTGCCCAAAAAGAAAACCCATTTAAATAAAAAAAAACAAGGAAAACCAAAAAAATAATATCTTATGTAGATGTAAACATAAAAGCTGTAATCTGAAACAATGGATGATGCATTACTTGTGTTGTGTAGATATAAAGCTAGTTAAAGCAACCACAGCGTCCTTGTATTCCTCATATCCCTTGATACCATCCTCAGTACTACCGAATAGCTCCATCAGCTTGTCATGTGGTATCATGTCATTTGGATTCATCTCGTAGAAGATAGGTGTATGACTCGAAGCATTTTCATTTCCGCGCGTTTATTCATTTCCAGCAGCATCTCCTCCAAGAACCACGCCGAGCTTGTATGATTCTTGGTAATAATCATAAGTACGATCCTCGATTCTCGAATCTTGACAAAGAAATTATCGAGTTCGTCCTTTGACTCTATTCTAGTAATATCCTCCTCATCATCTGCTAAGACATTGATCCCACTCTTTTGCAAAGCGGCTCTAAGAAAGCTGGAAAACTTGCTCCGCATCTCTTGACCCCGGTAACATATATATACTTGATGTTGTGGCACAATCTATTTATGTCTTAATTACAGTAGAATAGTAGATAGAGAGAAATTAGTCGCAGGGTATAAGCTGCATCTATGAACTCAAATATAAATATGACTATATGAGGACTCTTTTAAGCAATTGTAATTTGTTAATGTCTAGCTAGGGAAGTAGTGAAGTTCTAAGAGAGAGAAGAAATCAGATCTAGTAGACATGTTCTTTTTATATATATTTCACTAGCTTTCTCTAGATCTACCAACTATGAAATTCAGATTTAATTCAGGATTACGTACATCTGATGAGGAAACGTTGTCCAGCATTGCTTTAACCTTCTCGACGATTTCATTAACAAAAGTTGCTTGATTGCTTCCAACACAAGACAAAAAGATCATTTAGAATGATAACATTGTTGCAACGGTAAAAATAATATATGCTAATTTTAATAACATCATTTGCTGTGTGGATCTAATTAAGATTTTTGTAACCGATAAGATTTTAAATTCCACATATTAAGAAATTTCGTCATAAAAGAGCATAAATCACTAAACTTTCATTGTTAATTAGATTTTTGATTTTCTAAGTACAAGTCGGCGATAAACCTCGATATATATATTAATTTTTTATTGTCCTAGTTTTGTGTGTGTGTGTGTATTCACCATCTTCGGTCATTTCGTTGGTTTAGACTACTTAGGTTAAATTAAACAACTATGACTAACTCGTAACGGAGGAACTCAAACTCTCAGCTTACTAGACCATTAGGGCATTCTTAATGGGAGAACTTTTTTTTGTGTTTTTAGATTAAATATATAGTGAAAATAATGTAAGATTAGTTGTTAAGATCATAGGTAAAAAAAATGGGGAACTAATTTTAGTGTTCTTAAAATAAAAATATAGTGTTTAAGAACATGTTTTAAGATTTAATACAAAAACAAAAAAAAGCTTAGTTGATGAACAAACTAATACAACTAATCCTAAAAGAAGAGTTAGGTCTGAATTTAAAGCTCTGTCTCGTTTTCGTTGAAGTTCCAGTCTCTGACAAGGTCTCTTCTCACAGCACGGCTTCGTACTAAGCGTGGTGAGGCTCCTTCACCTGCTTGGGAAATTGGGTTGTGGGGTTTACCTTTGAGGATGATGCAGGGAAAGTGTTTACCTTTGAGGATGATGCAGGGAAAGTGTTTACCTTTGAGGGTTATCTTCCTTGTGAGGCAGCTGACAATCACAGAGCATCTACCTTCGTTGTCTGAGCTAGAAACAGAGTAGCTTCTAAATGAGTGGGATGAGCTCTCTACACTATGGCACACGGGGTTTGAATCACAACAGCACACTTGCTCTTTAAAATTCCTGCGTTTAGACATAGTCCAATGGTTTCAGAAACATACGAATGGAACATAAGATAAAGGTTTGCTGCGAGTGATCTCACCATTTCTGTGGAACAAGTTACTTGAAAAAGGACCCTTCATTGTGAAATAAATAGAACAAGAACTAAGCTAACCATTCACAAAAAGTCAATTCCTTTACTCACGAAATCTAAGCAAAATCAGACACCGTTTCAAACAACAATATTGAACTTCTTCGAATCACCAACTTACTCATGAACACTAGCAAGCAAAAACAAAGACAATGCAAAATTTTACATCATTCGAAAAAAGAGGAACCCAATTTACAGTTCAGAGGCAATCTTCACACCATCATCAAGACCAATTCACAACACTCCTATCAGTTCTCACATGATATCTCAGTAAGCACAACAAGGTGACAACTGTTACCTGTTACCTTTCTTAAGACCAAGACAATGATCCAATCCATTGAAAACAACAGGAACATCAACCTTCAACTTCTCCCCATCATCAGCCCACACGAATACCAAATTAAGTATCTTTCCAGTTTCTTCCTCTCTGTGAATCTAACAAGAAACACCAAAACCAATCACTAAACTCAAAACTCACTCACAATATCTACATTTTACTAAATCCAACGATTGAAACTGAAATCTTAAGAATAATACCCTGAGGGGGAAGTACTCGACCCGATTCAACAAGCAACGAAGAGCTCTGACCAGCTCGGATCTGAAGCGGGAATCCGACTGCGGGAAAACCACGGCGGGAATCCGACCAATCGTCCGGTCTCGAGCCGATACTCCTCGACCCGTGGCTTCGCGTGGAATCGATTTGGGTGTTTTAATCGGAAGATTTTCGTGTTTATACGGCGAGGATGAAGGAAACGAAGCCGCGATATCGAAGAAGAAGGTGAATGCTACTTTTTTCGACCAATCAGAAGAGAGGAAAAATATTAGAACAGCCTTTGGATCAGTTCTGAACCAAGATCAATATTTTTGATCTAAGCCCACTGTTACATTTTTTTATTATTTAGTTGGGCTTAGAACAGGGGGAAAATTATCCCATTAAGGATGGCCTTATAAACTGGCTAATAAGGAAAAGTCGGTTTTTCTTACATTTTAAAAATAAATTTTACAAAGCTATTATGATCTCTCTAGTTAGGTAAGGTACGCGTAATTGGATTTTCTTACGCATAACATTACATTTGATTAACCTCAATAGTCAAATATTAATGATGTGATCAGGGAAACTTATATATATTAGTTACGCTAACAACAATTTAAAAATTTGGTATAATAAATACATGTTCGGTTAATTGGAAACCCTTGTAGGTGCTTGACTTTGACTATGTCTTGGTAACTCACTCATCGACAGAAATAGTAAGAAAAAAAACAATTTTCTTTTTCTCAATTTTTTTAAATGCCAAGAGTTAATGACAGAGTATGTTGTTACTCGATGGTACAGAGCACCAGAGCTGCTTCTTAATAGTTCTGAGTACACATATGCGATTGATGTTTGGTCTGTTGGTTGTATATTTGCTGAGATTATGACAAGGGAGCCTCTATTCCCGGGGAAAGACTACGTTCATCAGCTTAAACTTATAACTGAGGTATGTTCTGTTATTGCCTTAAACTTCTATCTGTGTTTGCTGTTATGTGTTTATGGGTTGTTTCTTGTTGTTTAAATAGTTGATAGGATCACCTGATGGAGCGAGCCTAGAGTTTCTAAGAAGCGAGAACGCGAGAAAATATGTTAAGGAACTACCTAAGTTCCCGAGGCAGAACTTTTCTACTAGGTTTTCTAGTATGAATTCTACAGCTATTGATCTACTAGAGAAAATGCTTGTGTTTGATCCAGAGAAACGTATCACGGGTATGATTTTGGAAACTGTTACATACCGAGATTGATATATGAGTGATGAGTTCTTATTTTTTTAATCATGGATCATGCTCTTTATCTTGTAGTTGAGGAAGCACTGTGTCATCCTTACTTGTCAGCTCTTCACGACCTTAATGATGAGCCTGTTTGTTCCAAGCATTTCAGTTTCGATTTTGAGGACCCGGCTTCCACTGAAGAAGGATTAAGGAGCTAGTATGGCTCGAATCTGTGAAGTTCAATCCTCATCCGACCATTTAAAACAGAATTCAAGATGGGGGCATGCAAATATCATACTCTGAAATTGAGAAAAATTTACTAGTTAGACACCGTTTAAACTCTGTTTCTGCTACATCTCATGTTGTTCGTTGTTTAAAGCTTTTCCATTAGTTAGAAAAGCTATCTTGCAACGCACGGCATTGTTGTATAAGAATCCTTGCAACCCAAGACATATTTTTAATCATTTGCAGCTTCAAAATCTAGGATACAGAGTTTGATACCAAGCAAAGTTCTTGATCCCATTAAGCTAAAGCTTGATGTAGACTTGGACTACTTTACAACTTTAACTTTAATTTTGTAATAATTAAGAAGTATACACTACAGCTGAAAAGAACATCAAAAAGATCAGAAAGATTTGGAAGACATTGCAGAAGAAGAAACTGACTCCTTGATTAAAGTGTTGACTAACACTTTCTTAACTTCTTGGACGATTTCTTCAATAAAATCAACTTCTAGTCTGTCAAAAGAGTGAAAGGATAAACTCTATGAGACGCTTTGGTCAATATGGTATGTACTATGTATATGTACACACTAAATGAAACTTTTAGATGTGCAAATTAAAATAGGAAAAGTAATTACTTAGTTCGTGGATATAAAATTTTATCTTTAGTGGTAGCAACAACTCTAAAGAGCTCTTCCATTGGTTGATTTTGTCTTCATATCTAGTCCATTTCTCTATCAGCTGGTCATCGAGTATCATGTCCATTGGGTCCACCTCGTAGAAGATAGGAATGAGTCGCATCACGTTCTTGTCCACGCATTTTCTAATCTCCGTTAGCTCATCCAAGCAACATCGGGACCTCGTGTAAGTCTTAGTGAAGATCACAACTGCAATCCTAGACTGTTGAATCTCCTTAAACTTACCAACTAGGGACTCTTTTCCACTGTGTTCTTTTTCAACCAAGACGTTGATGTGACTCTCTTTCATGGCAGCTTTGAGAGAGCTAGCGAATTTGTAGTAGATATCTAGACCTCGGAAACTAAGGAACACTGGATATTGCGGCACAATCTAGAGATAATGTAGTTAGATGGATCAATCACTACATTCAAAGTGCTTGAAAATAGCAGAACACTTTAATATACACACAAAAGTCTCATTGTAGTTGTAGTGATAGGCCTTTATGTACCTTGTATAGCATTTCTTTCACACTCTCAACGATTTTATCTACAAGGACGTCTTGAGTTCTTTGGCCGCTTCAATAAAAACAAATGATGATATCAGTTGTATTGGCTCAAATATTTTAACATTGTAAACCTAATAGTATGGTTTGGTCTAGTGCCAAAGTTCTACAGTCCACCAATATGGTTGTTTTGTCCTTGTGTAATTTATTACTTCATCCGTTCCTTATTAATCATATTTCTAGAAGAAAAAAATTGTTTCAAAAAGATGTTATTTTTAAGTTATCAATGCACTTTTTAATAGGTTTTGATGACGCTTTGTAGATTTAATAAGTAAAAATTATTGATTTGGAGTTATAGAAAATTACAAAAAGCAAACATTTATAAAAGTTTTAATATGTGTGAAAAACTAAAAATATGATCAATAATTAGGAACTGATGGAGTAAGTCCTAGTCTATTTTATTTGGTCCATGTCATATATACTTTTAGGCCCCTTCTGTGTTAGACTGCGAAAATCGATTAGAAAACAATGAGAAAGAACTTTAAAACGGATTTGAAATCCTCAAGATTTGATATTTTTCCTTAATTAATTCAAGCTACCTTCTTACTTTAGATATAGGATTTAGTGTGTTAAGTTATAAGAAGCAAACCAGCTGTTAATGGGCAAGCCGAGGCAAATGGCAAAAGATACCAAAGCTCCCTTCAAGGAGTAGAACGGCTCCGGACTATAGGTCAATCCCATGCACTTCGTGACAGATTCCAAAGCTTCCCTCCAGCTAAGGAACCTCCTCTCCGCATCCTCCAAGGCTTGTGTACTAACCTTTCTTGCCTTTTGGCGTTCTTCATCTTCCAACCACTTGAGATTCTCCTTGAAACGACTTGCTCCATAAAGTTTGACGTGGGAGGCATTTACAGCAAAGAAGATGGGAAGAGGATCAAGCTTCCTCAGATCCATTTGTTTCTTGATCTCCACCAACTCGTCCAAACACCATTGCGACTCGGAAAAGTTCTCTGAAAATATCACAACCGCGATACTCGATTCTCTTATTAGCTTCAACAGATTCTCACTAATTGGTTTCCCTCTCACTGCGTTATCGTCCGTTTCCACATTGACTTCGTTCTTGATTAACCTCTCTTTGAGAATACCTAAGAAGCTGTCGCGAACGTCGCTGCCACGGAAACTGATGAACACTTTAAGCTTTGGTGGAGGTCTCCCATTTATTGCAGATTCCATCTCTCTTAATTTCTGATTTGTTTGTTGATTTATTGATAGTCCTTAGTGGAGAGACTTTTGGATGGATCTCATATTATTTCTGTTTTTTATTTTAATTTGTCTACACCCTCAGGCGCCTTACTTTATACTATGTTCCAAGACTTCCAACCAATAATTGATCTTATTTATTTGTTTCTACCCGACAAGTTACAATTGTTGTAATAGTGTACTATATCTCAATCATGCACCTACAGAACAACAAACTTATATCAATCATTCAAACTAATTTTAATATTATGCTACGATAAATTTGAAAAAGTTTCTTATTTTGTAGATTTAAACATCACATTTTAATCTAGATATGTTTATATGGTTTTTGATAAATTTTGCGAGAAAGAAAATGTATATCGAAGTATCGAACTACATACCTTAGTATTTTTTTTTTTTGAACAAACATCGAAATTCATACGAAATGAAAACAAAAGTAGATAGATGTGATTTGTAGTAATTGATAGATAGACGTGATATTAGTATTAGATTCCTGGATCTTAGTATTAGATGACGCATACAAAAATTTAGCGATACCGTTAGTATATATCTTGTATGGTATCTCTTTGTATAAATCATATAAAAGTCAAGGGTAGAGTAAAAGAAACTGTCTGCGTCAAATCCCATCACTAAGCTCTTGCACTTTATGTTCATAATCAGTAATCACAAGTGCGATCATTAACTCTCGAGCCTTGACAAAAAAGTCTATCAACTTCGTCTCCTGATTCTATTCTAGTAATGTTTTCATCATCTAGAAAGACGTTGATCCCACTCCTTCGTAAAGCGGCTCTAAGAAAGCTGGAGAACTTGTTGCGGAGCTCTGGACTCATGAAACTTATGTTCACTTGATGTTGCGGCACAATCTAGAGCGTTAATTACAACCATTAGCCACGCACTAAATTTATATACTCAATTAAATAAATAAGCGAATGGAACATTTTAGCTTTTGTAAATCTTAACCTAATCAAGTGCTGAAGACCTAAGAGATTGAAGAAATAGAATCAAATAACATACATGTGTTCTTTTTATACACTTTTTTTTTTTTGAAAAAGAAAAAGAAAGTTTGATTTAAAAGGATTACGTACAAGTGATGAGGAAACGTTTTCCAGCATTGCGTTAACCTTCTCGACGATTTCATTAACGAAGGTTGCTTGGGTTGCTTCCAAAGCAAACAAGAATAAAGTCATTAAGTATAATAACGATGTTGCAAATTGCAATGGAAGAAACTATTGCTAAATAACGTCATTTTTGCGTGTGTAAGACAGCTATACGACTTTAAATTTCCACATATTAGGAATCTCGCATTAAAAAATTAAAAGATGTAATCTTAATTATCGAAAAAAAACATAAATCACTACATCCATATTTAATTAGGTTTGAGTCTTTGAGAAAGAAATATGGTGATTGGGGTGATCAGTACGGTTCTCGTTCATTTTTAACTATTTAGAACATTAATCAAGCTTTCGCATTTTGAGTGTGTTAAAAATATAACTAGGAAAATGAAAACTCTTAAATTTAATTAGTAAAACCAGATTTTTGTGTGTTTATATGGTATGAAACTCTATTCAACAAAAAAATGTCAAACTGATTTGCATTGCGTTTGCGTATATATATGTGCAATGAGGTCCGTGGATAAACAAGAGTCTGCATGACCATTTTTCTAAGAGGTACAAGATTTAACCCGTAATGCAGACCCCGGAAGATATTTTATATGTAATTTTATATAATTTATTTAGTGTAAGCTGTTAAATATATATATATATATATATATATATATATAAATAGATTCCAATACCTATAGGCTATATAATAAGTTTAAAACACATTGTCTACTTAAATTAATCAAACCTCTCCTTTTTATATGTCAAGCCCAAGCGGGAAGCGACCGAAATCAAAGCTCTCCTCCATCCATTGAATCTTTCCTCTGCATCCTCCTATGCCTTCTTACTAATCTGCCTAGCCTTTTTCCGTTCTTTGTGCTCCAACCGTAGTAGATTGTAGTCGAAAATACTTCGTTGTGCCTGAGGTTTGACGTGAGAAGTCTCAACCTCGAAAAAGATAGGACAACAATCAAGCATCTTAAGATCCATTTGTTTCTCGATCTCCACCAACTCGTCCAAGCACCATGTCGATTCCGGATAGTTCTCCGAGAAGATCACAACAGCGATCCTAGAGTTTCTTATAAGCTTCAAAAGATTCTCGTCGATGGGTTTTCCCCTAGGTGCGTCCTCGTCCGTTACCACGTTGATACCATTCTTTATCAATGCATCTTTGAGAAAGCTGAAGAAGTTATGGCGAACGTCGCTGCCTCGGAAACTTACGAACACTTGATGCTGCGGTGGAGCTGTGCCCTTCACGGCCAATGCCTTATCTTGGTTCATTCTATACTCTTGTGTTTTCGGTAGCAAAATAGAAACGGTCTCGGCCCTCACTCGTTATTTATCCTAAATTGTAATGTTGAATATTCAATTGTTACATATTTCTGATCAATTTTAGATAGAATGAAAGTTGCACGATCTGGCGTCAGTATTCAAACCATTAAGGTAAGGTTGATTTTTCTTACATTTTAAAATTGACTTTTACAAATCTATTATGATCTCTAGTTAGGTAAGGTACGCGTAACTTCATTTTTCTTGCGCATAACATTTTATTAACCTCAGTAGTCAAATTTAATGATATATAACATTTTATTAACCTCAGTAGTCAAATTTAATGATATATATATGATCAGGGAAAACTGGATGTCACGCTAACTACAATTTAAAATATGTTCGGATAATTGGAAACCTGTTGTGAAACACTTAGTGGACTCTATATAGACCGGCCCGTATATTATCCATGGAGTCTCGGTCCATCGGCCATATTCAGTCCGCACACCTTCGGCCCATGAGCCGAAGCCTTACTCGGCCATTACTTCCTTATGTCGGTTTAAGCTTTAGCCTTGTATTCTACTATATATATGCATGTAACCTCGGGATTAATCAATAAGAATAACAAGAGCTTTATCCCTAAAGTCTATATTCATAACACGTTATCAGCACGATAGCCTCAAACCCTAAAAACCCTAAGGCAGCCGCCGATCTCTTCTTCTTCCCTAAAACCCTAAACTGCCTCTTGTTCTTCATCTCCTTCGAGATCTTCTCTTGGTCTCGAAGTTCTTTCTGTTGATACACGAGCATCCTTAGCTCGTGATCGAGATCTTCTCAAAACCTTATCGAGGTTTGTGGTTACTTGGTTCGGGGGTGAGTTCGCGCGCAAGGAGCTGTTCGCGGGAAGCAGTTCGAGTTCGCGGGAAGCAGTTCGTTCGTGGAAGCTGTTCGAGGTTCGAGGTTCGTGAGATATCTGAGGTCTTTAGCTCCCAGATCATATCCGGTCAGAATCCTTGTGGTGTTAAGGTAAACAATATCTAACCCTCTCAAAACCCTATGACCGAATTGAACCTTAAAACTATCGGACCCTAAAACATCCAAGTACACAATCTAACAAAGTTTAAATTCCCCTAATTCCTAAGACTTAAAATCGGATTGTTAGGTTGTTAGATTGATTGATAATTGCACCAAACTTTGTCAAGCTTAAAATCGGAATTGATTGTTTAAAGTTGCTTGAATTGTTATGTTGCATAAGAACCTAGAACTATATTGTTAGGATCATAAGATAGAATTTGATCAAGCTGTTCTAGGATGATAAACTTGGATTGATTCATGCATAATATTGAAATCGAAATTGCTTAAAGGTTGAATTAATTGGCTGCATGAACTAGTTTTGTGATCTAGGATTGAATCCGATCTAAAGAAAATTTTGTTAATTTTCCATAATCATGAAAACATATATTTTCGGAATTAAAAATATTAGGATAAGTTCCTAAATAAATTTAGCAATTATCCAAAGTCTTAAAAGATTAAATCCTAGACTAAATAGGAAACTTAAGAAAAAGGAAATCCTATCTAAAATTGTTGCATGCCTAGACTATTTGCTTTTGTTGCATGCATGAATTTAAACCATAAACCAAATTTGGCAAGGCATGGTTCTATCTTAAATATCGCATGGCCTAAGGCATGGTTTGGTCTCAAATACCGCATGTCCTATTGATTGAAGGCATGGTTCGATCTTAAATATCGCATGGCCTAAGGCATGATTCGGTCTCAAATACCGCATGTCCTATTGATTGAATGCATGGTTCGATCTCAAATATCGCATGCTAATATTCGGATGTCTATTTCTGTTGTGCGCAGATGGCAAGCCTTAAGAGCCTAGACTATGCTAGCCTAAGTGCTTCTGGTGAAAACTACTTGACTTGGGCATTGGACACCAAGATCAGCCTGAGAGCAAAAGGTCTATACGAATGCATTGAGAGTGACAATAAGTGTTCCGAAGAGGACAAGTGTAAGGCGTGTTTTTATATACGTCATCATATGGATATAAGCCTCAAAGAGCAGTACCTTACTATTGAAGATCCTCTTGAACTTTGGACAGAGTTGAAAGACAGATATGGGTACAAACAGATTGTACTCCTACCAAAGGCTCAAGAGGATTGGAGAACCCTAAGGATCCAGGATTTCAAATCCTTGGACGAGTACCACTTAGAGCTATTCACGATAGCATCAAAGTTGAAGTTATGTGGTCTCAAGGTTACTGATGAGGACTTGATAGAGAAGACACTCTCAACCTTTCACACCAATGACAAACTGCTCCAACAGCGAATTCGTGAAAGGAATTTTCAGACATTTGCAAGTCTCTTCTCTTGCTTGTACGAGCAAGAAATCTTGAAGAAAAACCCAGAAGCCACCTTGGTGCATCTCGATGATGAAGGAGACTTCGATCATGAGAATGATGACTCCCTAGAGACTTCCGATCTCCTTAAAGAGGATGAATGTATTTTCGGTTTTATTTTGGTTTAAAACTATGCTTTCATGCTTTGATGTATTGGATAATTGATTTGGTTTAAATTCAAGGATTTATTTTAAATTATTTGCCTTATTAAATTAAAACACAAATGTTGTTTTATATAGAAAATGGCTGAGGATATGAGTGAACTAGTGGGGGACAGTGGATCAAGCCACACTATTTAAAGAGATAAAAGATATTTTATAAACCTCACCATGAAAAATGCCAATATTAGTACAATTGCGGGTATAGCTAATTTGATAGAGGGCTACGGCCAGGCTCACATTTTGTTGCCTAATGGCACACACATTGAATTAATTGATGCCTTATATTCACCCAGCTCTAAGAGAAACTTATTGAACTTTAAAGATATAAGATTAAATGGTTATCATGTGGAAACCAAGGGTGAAGGAACTAGAGAGTTCCTATATATTACAGAAATTGTAAAAGGACAAAAGAAGGTCCTAGAGACTATACCTGCACTAGCCACTGGTTTATACCATGCTAAGATTAACATGATAGAGGCTAACTTGGCTAAGCACAGAATGTTCAATGAACAGTTCACTCTATGGCATAACCGGCTAGGCCACCCGGGTTCAAACATGATGCGTAAACTGATTAAGATGTCGAATGGGCACAACCTAAGTGAAAGGAAAGTTATCCCTAAACATCTCACGTGTGTAGCATGTGCACGAAGGGAAACTTGTTATAAGGCCTTCACCAGTAAAAGTCACAAGAGAGACTTTAAACTTTCTGGAAAGGATACAAGGTAATATATGTGGACCAATCATTACAAGAAAGTAATGCTATTGCAACAATATATTTGCTATGATTGTATTCGTTACGATTTTGTAATAAATTTAGCTACATTTTTGTAATGATTGAATGCACGTCACAATTTTATCATAAATTTATTGTAAAGTAATGACAAACCAGTTCGTTGCATTTTTTTTGTTACAAATTAGTAACATTATTGCAACATAAAAAATATGTTACAAAATTTGCAAGAAATATTTAACGATTATTAATTATGGTAAAATTTGCAAGAAAATTATAGTAAAATTATGTGGTAGGATATGTGACACCTTTGTCACTATATTCACAACAATTTATAACTCTTTTGCAACAGTTGCTTCTTTTAGCTCTCAAACAACAACATACAAAGTGAGATACACCTATGAAAAGAAACAGATTACAACAACAACATACAGGAAGACATTAGTCAAACAAGCTAAACTATATTAGTCAAACAAACTAAACTATGTCACCAAGGAGTTCGCCGGATAAATTCATCGTTGAGCTCTTGATAGAGGATCAAGATGATATGAGTTTTTTCTATCAAACTCCAATAAGTAGAGACATGAGATAGATAGACATGAAGCAAACTTAAGATAAATGTTTAACTATAACTATATATAATATGTATATATAATCATATATACATATATGATTACTGATTACATATAACACGAAAGCTATCAATATATGTATAACAATATGTATACATAATCATATATAATGTCTCAAAATTCATATATATATAACATGAAAGTTATACGCTTTTTCCTCTAAGCTAACATTTGTCCTTGTTAGTCATTTAGATAATTACACAAATCCAACATTTACGTTCAAATAAATTAATTTTATTAGTTTCGAGTATATTATTTAGCATATGTGGGAAAAGAAATTAAGTTCCCCCTATTTTCCGCTTGTTTTTCTTTTCTTTTTTAATAATATTTTGTAGATTTGGCTTAATCTACTATTATTCAGTATCTTTGAAACGATTTTATTTTACTTTGCATATATAGGTAATAGGTTAAGAATGTGTTGCTTATATATAGGTAATAGGTTAAGAATGTGCTTCTATACATTAGTAAGCAAGGTTTTTTATTATCTCCAAACGTAAACAAAGTTCTCCATTACCCAGTTTTGTTATAGTTTTTTTGTCGTTAAGTGGTATAAGTTCTGTTTTAGTTTTGATTTTGTTATTTTTAATATATATAGATGAATCCTATGGAAAATACTTGAGAAGGCACTCCGGCTGTTTTACGTGTTTTTAATATTCCATCAACTCAAGATTCAAGACTGAATGAAATGGTAAGAACAAATTAAAATATTTAAAGACTCTTCTTTTTGTTTTTTTTAGAAACAATTATTTTGCATCATATGTGTAACTATTTTGATTCTTTTTGCAGGTTCAAACGCAATGAGATAAGAATGGTCTAACTTTTCTGGTCACATCAAATTATTCAACTATACCGATAAAGCCAAAAAGCTAAGTGGAGAAGCCAAACACCTTCCAAGAGCCGGATGTTTGATCAGAATGGTTTGGGATCTCATATTGAGCTGGTTCACGTTCATATGCCGAAGTTGCTGATATTTTAATATTTGACTATTTAATAAAATTAAGTTGTTATTTCTTATCTTTATCTTTTGAATATATTTTTATTTTATGAGTCGGTAACGAGTCCTAGACGAGTCGGGGATGAG
>NC_141881.1:4677750-4716274 GCF_030686135.1 Camelina sativa | reverse complement strand
TTTCTTTTTTTGAAAGTATAATAATTATGTTTCCAAAACAACAACTTAATTAAATTAGGATCCGAGTTTTATAGAAAATTGTGTTTAATATTAGATTGTAACATTAATTAATATATTTAATATCTGTTTCGATTTTGGAAAATCAGTTCGTCATTTTAATATTTTTTTTATAAAATTTAAATACCAATGGCAGTTTTGTAAATAAGTTTGAAGTTGAGGATTTATTTCATAATTGTACTTGGAAAATGTATATATAGATTACTACTATATATTAATAATGTTGTATATTAGAATACCCGTTCGGATTTCGGTTTGGATCGGGTTCGAATTCGGGTTTTCGGATTAGAAATTTAGAATCCGTTCGGGTATTTTACAATTTCGGATATGGATTCGGATCGGATTTTTTGAATCGGATTCAGATCGGATATTTGGATCCGGGTATTTTGCCCAGGCCTACCAACCTGCGCGATCCTCATCCACAGGAGGAGGGGAAACTCCATCTGGTGATGAGCGAGCTAAGGTTGGAACAAAGACTAGCACTAGTCGAAGACAGTTGAACCAGATCTATCAGAAGAGGAGTAGCGGACTGTTGGGCCACTGGGGGAGGAACAATATCACCCTCCTCAACTTCAGGAACTAGAGGCTTAGCCGGAGACAGAGGAGCCGACACACAGCCCTCACTAGAATGGCCCCCACTTTTGACAACGGAAGCACCTAGGAGGAAGCCACGGGTACAGAAACTCGATAGTAACATCCTCATCCTTATTCAGTTGAAACCGAAACGTACTGGGCAAGGAATGTGTAAGATTGACATCAACAAAAACTTTAGCCTCATCAAACTTACTGCAGAGTTCATTGTCAGGGTGAAGGCGTATAGGATTGCCTATGGGACTAGTTAAGAATCCAAGACCCTCCCAAGAGAACAGAGCATGGGGAACATTCTTTAGAGTCACCCATAAGGGCATAGAGGTAATCACTGGCTGAGCATCTTCAGGAAGGGGAGACCACTTAGTCAGCATCATAAGAACACCCGCAATGTTCCACATACCCCTCTGTAGCACTCGTAAGCGCGTGGAATCATCACGAATACGAAAATAGACCGAGGTGGCAGAGTTTTCAAAGACATCAACTCGAACATCCTTATTACCAAGCAGCCATATCTTGTTGACAATGACATGAATCTTTGCAACGTGAGGAGTCGTGGAGGCAAACCTACCCACCAAAAAAATCATCCCACAGAGGCATAGAATCCTGGAGCACCGCTTCAAGAACCGCGATCGTAGGAACACCATCAACCAAACTAATATCAAAATCGTGTTTCTTAAGGAATGGACGCTTATTCACTACAGCAGCATAGGATTGTTGTTTACTTTGAGGAGAAGAACCATCCTCGGAGAGGAGACAGAGACATCCGGCTCCGACATGGAGGCACACCGGCAACGGCCGTCACGCGAACCCTAACGTGAAAGGAACGTAGAAACCTTAGAATCGCCCTTAGAATCGCACTTTCCTTATTTAACTTTTCGCTTTTTCAACCTTCAGTATGCAGATTGACTACGAAAATATCAAAATGTTTCATCTTTAATAGTATAGATTTTTTTTTGTTTCATATAGTTTGTAATCTGAGTTTTCTTATTTCGTCGTTTAGCCATCGAAATTCAGAATGGTCCTAGCTAGCGGTAGTTATTACATAATAAAATAATACAGAAAAATTAATGAGTTTGGTTCTCGACGCTACCAATCTGAGTTGGTACATACTAGAAGTTCGAACGAAGGTGACGATGCAAAAATATTGCAATAAGTGTCGCAACTCGCAAATGACGACCTACCATCTTTATTTTTATTGGGTTAGACAATGCAAACTTAAAAGCTGATTTAAGTTAAAAACGAATGCTCAGAAATCCAATTTGTAGATTTGATTTATTTACGCAATAATTGAATGCATATGTCAATTTTAACAAAAAAAAAATGTATTTTTCAATTTTATTTGTATAACTATAAATCATTAGGTTATAATTTATATACATATATCATTTGTTTTATTTTGTGTTAAATAGTTTTTTTCATAATATATATATATATATGTATATATATATATTTTATGAAAAAAAACTTTGTTACATCAAGTGCAGTGTTTATTAAAAGTAAGCAACAAACATTTCAGATGGTAAAAACTAATGTTTTAGTTAGAAGTATAGCGTTTAGCAAAACCATATCACCATGCAGTCTCGAAGTCTCCCATTCCCTATTCTTGAATTGAAAGTATCCGGTTCTGAACCTACTGATCTAGTCATCGGACTAGTTGAGCTGAGAGAATGAGCGTGTCTCCATGGCGTCTGTTGTTTCTTTTCACCCATAAAGAATGGATTGTAAACTGAAAGATATAACTAAGCAGAAAGAGTCGGTCATGTTCCACAAAAATAACTTTTTTCTTAACTGGCAATCAGAGCCGTCTCTATGTTTTTGAGGGCCACCAGCAAATAAAAAAGATAGGCTGTTAATAAATTTTTTTTTTAAAACTAAAGTAGTGAGGTGTTTAAAAAATGAAAAAAAAAGTTACAACCAAGGGTCGGTCGAACCAGAGATCCCAAACTCTTCTAAGGAGATTAATACCACTGGACTAAAGACAACTTTCTGTAAATAGGACCGAAAAACATTTATAAAATATACGGTCGTAAACAGCTGCTTTATCAGCCTGATCTTTAGGCCGGTTCTGCTGGCAATGATAAATATTATAGTATAAATGGAATGAGCTCCGAAGCAGATAGAATTGGCTCCACAGACGAAATTATGTTTGAATTAATGTGTCCGATGTGGACCTCACGTTATATCACACTCTCATCATTACGGACACTTCCTACCAACCCTTAAACACACCCTCCTGGCTCAATGTCATCATCATTTATTTATTTATTTTTGAACGAAATCACCATCATTTATTTATGTTTCTTTTTTCACCAAAATATGACAACCTCCAAAATTTACTATGAGAATAAAAAATACTACAAAATATATACATATATTTTTTAAAAAATACTAAACAAAACCCAAACTTTTAAATTAGAAATCCTCAAAAAATATTTTTACAGTAAATTTCAAGTATAATTATATATAACAAAATGATGTGTTTCGTTATTATTTGTTAAAATACCTTATCAAACAAAATGGATGCTATATGAATGATTTGAAATATGTCTCATGGAATGTTTGAAGAGCTAATCCCAAAAGATATATGATATCATAACGAGAACTCATTAATGATCATCAAAAACCTTAAAAGTTTTTTCGGAAGAAAAGATCTTGGAAACATCTTTTGAAATAGATGCTATAATAATCACTTATAATAGAAGTCATATATATATATATCTAGTCATATAAGATCATGCATAAATGCTGACGAGCATTTATATATCTTATGAATTATGCATAGAATTTTCTACTAACCTCTTTACAGCATATAATTCATTCTCTATGAGTAGATTTTGATATGAGTTAAAACGTATCTTGTATTGCAAAGATATGATTAACTTGAGCTTATTATATTTTTGAAACCTCGAGTTTGGTTTAGTTATTTTTGTAGATGGAAGATTTATATCGGATCTATATAAACATATATAGCAAAACAACGACTTTGTGATGTTTTAGTGACAGACTTTGGTCGTCGCTTATCCAAGTCATGCCAAAAACAATTGTGCTTCATATGCCATATCGCGAATCCATAATGGCTCAGATGATGCCCGAACATCAACAATAGTTACATGCCTAAGTCTGGAGCCTCATAACATGTTGGCGAAGAACTTCAAACTGAGGGTTCGATCAGCATCAACTAGTTAATGCTTGTTGAGACCCATTAGCAAGAAGCAACTGAAAGGCAACAACACTGTTTTGAAGACTATGTTGCATATGTCGCCCAAATCAAAGGAAGCTACACCAAGAACGACAAAACAAGACATATTCCTCTCTTACACTCAAGAATTTGAGAAGAATAAAGAAGTTGATAGCAAGTCCATTAACTCAAGTAACATTGTAACCGAGTTATTTACAAAGGTGCTTTCGACTACCTCATACAGAATGCATCTTCAGAGATCAAAATGCATCTTTTGAAGATGATACTTCCAGGAGGAGAATATGATGATTCGCGTGGCTGCACTCTTTTTCCCTTATCATAGTTTTTATCCCACTGAGCTTTTCCAAGACAAGGTTTTTAACGAGGCAGCAAATAACACGTAAAATATTGACTTCTCAAAGGACCCAACTTTTATTTTTTAATAATAAATAATAAATATAATATAATAAATAAACTACAACTAGTGGTCCCATACCCACTAACCACCTAACCACAATCACATTCAACAGCGGAAATAACCAATATTAATATCCAATAAAATAACCAATAATAAACCAATATTCAGAACATAACCAATAATCAATAACCAAACAACATGAATCATAGAACTAGTAACCTAACAATGTTTCTAATGACTCAACTCTAGCCAGACAGCAACCAATCAAGTCCCTAAAACATCCTACTCTTTATTGCCTTGATTCCACGATCACACTTTACCTTTACCTGCACCACAAACACAAATTGCAATGCATGAGTATTTTAAAAACACTCAGTAAGGCAATCCTCCCATCTATTGGGCTATACACACAAGCAATAGAGACATCTCTAACCATCAACCAACAATCAACAATCATCAATAAACAAACCAGGACTCTGCATCGACCGACACCAACATGCATCGACCGACACATGTTAGAGGTTGCATCGACCGACACAAGATCTGCATCGACCGATGCAAGGCTAACTTGCATCGACCGATGCTCCCATTGCATCGACCGACGCATGCTCGACATAGCCCAAAAACCCTAGAGTTTTACGCGCCGTCTTCGCATTTGCATCGACCGACGCACAAAGTGCATCGACCGATGCAATGCCGAGCATCGTTTTCCGCCAAAGCTTCTCGCCGGATCTTCGTTCCTACAACCACAAAACTCAATCCCAAGCCACAAGAAAGCTTCCTAACGTCCCAAATAACAATCTAACAAGCCTAACAACACATAACAAGCAAATCAGAGAATTCTCTAGCTTAGATAAGCCATGGTCATGCACTTACCTTTGCCAAGAACGATTCTGAACCTCAATCAAGCAAGAAAACACTTCTAGAAGCCTCCTACAACGTCCTAAGCCTCAGATCTCACTAGAAAAACGCCACCAATCAACATAAATCACCAAGAACACCAAGAACACTCTTTCACTCTTATGTTTCTCTCAAAAAACGGCCAAAGTCGACTAATGAGACAAAAGAAACGATTTCAGGGTTTTCCCTTTTCCTTTTGCCCAAAACGCAGCGTTTAACTTAAACTCGTCCGCACAAAACTGAACATGCGTCGACCGATGCACCTATTGCATCGACTGATGCAACCCCTAAACCGGGATTTTGGTTCGCGGATGTTACAATTCTCCCCCACCAATCTAGATTCGTCCTCGAATCTCAAACAACCATCAGCCAAGGACTCCCGTGCAAACGTTTCCACGGCCCCGCACTCCTGCGACCGATCTATGGAAGGTCACTTCTAGACGATAGACTCACGCTCCAAGCGTTATTTGCACTCGACTTTTGGACTTTCCTTTACTCATAAGCCTAAACCTTGAGTTTTTATTGGCACCTCATCATACCTAAGTCTGCATGCCATAATGTTGGCTCATCATCGGGCCTAAACCCGCATGCCATAATATATAAGGAAAATCCAATACTCGTCTCTCGGGTTGCCACCGTATAGCGGCCCCCCGGATCGTCATCCGAAATAGATATACCAACCATACTCCCAAGCCACAAAGTCTCAGAATATGGCAGTACTAGGAGAACCAAAGTCCCCCAAAAGTCGCGAGCAAACCATTATGAACACGTCTGAGTCCTATCCCTATCTAGGTTTCCTTCCCGTAGCTCGCATAAAACATCTCATTGTCCTACCAACCACATATCCCCCTCACTAGAATACCTCATGACCACACAAGGATCATATACATGCCACAAGGCCAAACAAATGTCTTAAACAGGACCGTCACAAAGACCAAAAAATCTGTCCTAAACAGGGCCGTCACAAAGACCAAACAATCTGTCCTAAACAGGACCGTCACAAAGACCAAACAATCTGTCCTAAACAGAACCGTCACAAAGACCAAACAATCTGTCCTAATCAGGACCGTCACAAAGACCATCTGTCCCGAAAGACCGTCACAAAGACCATCTGTCCCGAAGGACCGTCACAAAGACCATCTGTCCCGAAGGACGGTCACAAAGACCATCTGTCCCGAAGGACCGTCACAAAGACCATCTGTCCCGAAGGACCGTCACAAAGACCATCTGTCCTGAAGGACCATCACAAAGACCATCTGTCCCGAAGGACCGCTTAAACAGGCACTCTGGCTAAACAGCCCGCCACAAAGGCCACACATCTGGCTAAACATCCGCCACAAAGGCTACATAATGTCTAAAAGACCGTCACACACAGCACAATGACTCAAAAGTTCGCCACTAAGGCCACACAAGCCTCCCCAAGGCTCTCCACCACTAAAATGGATAAATACTCACATTAAACTTTCTATTTTTAGCACTATCCACTTTGGAAACATCTATTTCAAGAAACTTTTCCCCAAACCCCGCCTCACGGAAACTTCGTATCCCGAGCACCACCACATCTTGTTAATGAGTCGCACAAACCAACCACCCCAAGCGACCGAGTAAACAAGATAGATGGGCTGGAATACTCCATTCCCCGCTCCAGCCACGGATTACAGATGGGACCCGGCTAGACAAGTTCAAGTTGCGGCTTGCTTCTCATACCACTTCTTAAACCTTGCCTTCATCCTCGCCTCAGGCTTCCAAGTCTACTCCTCAACACCATCACAGTCCCAAAGGAATCTCATCAAAAGGAATCTTCTTCTTCCGAAGTTCCTTGATCCTCCTCTCGAGAACCCTCACTGGTCTCGGCTCCAAAGTCATGTTAGGCTGAAGATCTTCAGGAATCTTAGCCAACAATTGATCATCCTCACGGAGACACTTCCGCAACATAGAAATATGAAATACCTTGTGGAACGCACGCATAACCACAGGCAACTCCAGCCTATATGCTACCGGTCCCCACCAGCTCAATCACCCTGAACGGACCCATAAACCCCAGACTCAACTTAGTCTCTGTCAATGACCTGTTCGGACCCCGCAACATGGCCATCTTGAGGTATACTCTGTCTCCTACCTGAAACTAAGATCTCTCCTCCTCCTATCAGCATAACTCCTCTGCCTATCCTGAGCCTCCTTCATGTTCAGCTGAGAACCTGAATCTTCTCTGAGGTCTCTTGAACAAAATCTGCCCTGAACATGCTTCTCTCCCCCACCTAAGTCCAGCATAACGGTGTACGACACCGACCTCCCATACAAAGCCTCATAATGAGCCATCACAATACTCGCCTGATAACTGTTGTTGTAAGCAAACTCTACCAGGTTCAGGTGATCTGCCCAATGGCCACCCCAATCCAATACACACATCCTCAGCAAATCCTCTAGCATCTGGATTGTCCTCTCCGATTGTACGTCTGGCTGGGGATGATAAGTTTTACTCATATGCACCTTAGTGCCCATCTCTGCCTGAAATGCCTTCCAGAACACCAAAGTGAACTTAGAATCCCTATCACAAACGATACTCACTGGCACCCCATGCAATCTGACTATCTCTCTCACATACTTCTTAGCCAAGACCGTTGCTCCATCAGTCTTCTTAATGGCCAGAAAATGTGTTGACTTAGTCAACCGGTCCACAATGACCCAAATAGCATCAAAAGTCCGAGACACTGGCAATCCTACCACAAAATCCATAGTGATCATATCCACTTCCACTCAGGAATGAGTAGACTCTTCAGTAACCCGCCTGGAACCTGATGCCCAGCCTTCACTAGCTGACACACATTGCACCCTCACGACCCAACTAGCTACATCCTTCTTCATCTCGACCCAGTGATAGTACCTCTTGAGATCACGATACATCTTAGTCGCTCCTGGATGAATAGAAAACTGCTCGCATGAGCCTCTCTCAGGATCTCCTGTCTCAACTTCTCATCCTTGGGCACACAAATCCGACCATGCACCAAGATAATACCATTATCTGAGACCTGATACTCTGAATCCACATCTTTTGAGGCATTCACCAGCCCCAAATCCTGCTCCTTAGCCAACCGCACCCTACTCAAAAGATATGCTTTATCAACTGCTTCCAAATCCAATGGTTCCTGTGAAACAGCACACAAGGTCAAAGTACTGATCTCTCCTACCAGAGACTCCATCTCCTGCTCCTGAGCTGAAACTACCCTCTTCCGACTCAGAGCATCTGCAACCGTGTTTAGCCTTACCAGGATGATAAGCTATCTCCAAATCATAATCTGCCACAAGCTCCATCCACCGCCTCTGTCTCAAATTTAGCTCAGGCTGAGTGAATATGTACTTCAGACTCTTATGATTTGTAAACACCTGCACCTTTGCACCATAAAGATAAGATCTCCAAATCTCCAGGGCAAAAACTACAGCAGCCATCTCCAAATCATGAGTAGGATAGTTGCCCTCATGCTTCCGCAACTGCCGCGAAGCATAGGCAATCACCTTGCCATGCTGCATCAACACACACCCCAAACCAACCCTAGATGCATCAGTATAAACCACATAGAGTTCTCCCTGCTCAGGCAAAGCCAACACTGGCGTAGTAGTCAACATCCTCCTTAAGGCTTTCAAAGCCCTCCTCACACTCCTGTGACCACACAAAAGAGACATCCTTCCCTGTCAACTTAATCATAGGGCGTGCTCTACTTGCAAAACCTGCACAAACCTCCTGTAGTAACCTGCCAACCCAAGGAAACTCTTGATCTCTGTGGCATTATGCGGTCTAGGCCAATCCCTGATAGCCTGAATCTTCTCCGGATCTACAGAAAACCCCCTCTGCAGAAACAATGTGACCCAGAAAACCCATCTCACGCTGCCAAAAACTGCACTTGCTTAACTTGGCAAACAACTTCTGCTCCCGCAGCTTCTCCAAAACTGCCCTCAAATGCACTGCATGCTCCTCAGGACTCTTAGAATATACCAGGATATCTTCGATGAAAATGATACAGACACGTCCAGAAACTCCTGAAACACGTTGTTCATCAATCTTATAAACGCTGCTGGCGCGTTAGTCAACCCGAAATGCATCACCACAAAACTTGATCCCAAGCAACAAAAAAGCTTCCTAACATCCCAAATAACAATCTAACAAGCCTAACAACACATAACAAGCAAATCAGAGAGTTCTCTAGCTTAGATAAGCCATGGTCATGCACTTACCTTTGCCAAGACGATTCTGAACCTCAATCAAGCAAGAAAACACTTCTAGAAGCCTCCTACAACGTCCTAAGCCTCATATCTCACCAGGAAAAGCCACCAATCCACAAAAATCACCAAGAACACCAAGAACACTCTTTCTCTCTTTTTTTCTCTCAAAAGCAACCATAGTCGACAAATGAGACAAAAGAAACGATTTCAGAGTTTTCCTTTTCCCTGTGCCCAAAACGCAGCGTTTAACTTAAACTCGTCCGCACAAAACTGAACATGCATCGACCAATGCACCTATTGCATCAAGCGATGGAACCCCTAAACCGGGATTTCGGTTCGCGGATGTTACAACTTCAAAGAAGAATGTCAATGATAAAGGTGATGAGAAGCAAAGAATGATTGATATGAGTCATCTACAAAACTTATGAAGAGAATATGATTCTTTATTGCAAGGGGAGTTTATGTCACTGTACACTTTTTTCCTCGTCATGGTTTTTATCCGAAAGAAGTTTTCCGTGACAAGGTTTTTAATGAGGCAGTGCATAACTCATCATTAGTGATGGATACTCAAGGGGGAGTGTCATAAACTAAATATAATTATCCATTACTACTACATGTGTCTTCCACCTCAGTGACACTTGTTTATTATATGCAATACATGTCTTTGTGATGAAACACTTTGAAAGGACCCAACTTTAAAAAAAAAAATAATAATAAATAAATAAATATAATAACAGAAATAAACTACAACTAGTGGTTCCATATCCACTAGCCATCTAACCACAATCACATTCAACAGCGGACATAACCAATAATAATCCAATAACCAACATTAATTCCAAATCATAAACTAATGATCCAAACAACATAAACCAGAGAACCAGCAATCCTAAACAATATTCTAGAACTCAACTCTAGGAACCTAACAGAAGCCAGACAACCAAGCGAACCACTAGAACATCCTTTTCTTCATTGCCTTGATTCCACGATCATACTTTGCCTTTACCTGCACCACAAACACAAATTGCAATGCACGAGTATTTTAAAAACACTCAATAAGGCAATCCTCCCATCTACTGGGCTATACACACAAGCAATAGAGACATCTCTAACCATTAAACAATAATCAACAATCAACAATAACAAACCAGGACTCTGCATCGACCGACACCAACATGCATCGACCGACACCAGATTGGGATGCATCGACCGACACAAGGTTGCATCGACCGATGCTAGATGCACTTGCATCAATCGACACTCGCACTGCATCGACTGACGCATGCTCGACATAACACAAAACCCTAGGTTTTACGCGCCGTCCTCGCACTTGCATCGACCGACGCACAATGTGCATCGACCGACGCACAATGTGCATCGACCGATGCAATGCCAAGCATCATGTTTTCCCCGAAGATTCTCGCCGGATCTTCGTTCCTACAACCACAAAACTCGATCCCAAGCCACAAGAAAGCATCCTATCGTCCCAAATATCAATCTAACAAGCCTAACAACACATAACAAGTAAATCAGAGAGATATCTAGCTTAGATAAGCCATGGTCATGCACTTACCTTTGCCAAGACGATTTTGAACCTCAAACAAGCAAGAAAACACTCCTAGCAAGCTCCTACAACGTTCTAAGCCTCAGATCTCATCAGAAAACGCCACAAACCTCCAAGAATCTCCCAAAACGCCCAAGAACTCTCACAAAACTCTTTCTCTCTTTCTATTTCTCAAAAATGGCCAAAACAAGTCAAATGAGACAAAACTCGTGTTAAGGGTTTTCCTAACCCAAAACGCAGCGTTTAACTTAACTCGTCCGCAAAAAGCCAACCTTGCATTGACCGATGCAATCCCTAAACCGGGATTTTGGTTCGCGGATATTACATTTGTTAAAGACACAAAAACACGTATATGAGTGTTGTTGACAAATGGTGATTAAGTGTACGTGACAACCCGTCCCGCGGACCCCACTAGCCCACGGCTAGCTGTCCCAACGGACCGTCCGTGGACCCTGCTAGCCCACTGCTAGCCGTCCCAACGGATCCCAAGCTGGCCCTACAGGGCATCGATCCTAACCCATCACTGTGGATATCCAAATCCACCAGTAGGTTATTGGTGCGCCAGGCGTTACTCGAATCCTGATCCCCACCCTTTAACAACTTTTCTAGAGGAAAAGCTGTCACCAATTAATTTCATATTCATACTTTACAATTAATATAATAAAATTATTAATAATTTCTTTACAAAAATAGTTAAAATAATGTCTTAATAAGTATACATACAATTTTAAATGTTTTTAGATTTACAACCAAAAACTATTTTTAGATTTACAACCAAAAACTAAACAGATTTTCAAAACCTAAAACTAGAAAAAAAAAATTTACTACATCCATTATTCTCATTCAACACCTAAAAGTCTATTTTTTCCAAAGAAAAAAAGATTGAAACAAAAATCAGTTTCCGGAGGAACCGCGTAATCCTTTCTCCCAAGTATTATGGAAACGCCCTCTACGACGAAACACGTCAGAGAAAAAAAAAAAAATCAAAAGCGAGGGTATAATAGTAAGTTATTAGGACTCTCTCACATCCCTAGGACCTGAGATGGCAGAGCTTTGTTGAAGCACACACATAATAATACACACACTGTGTTATGTGTATATATATATTATAAAACCTCTTTCACACCTTTTGACTCCTCCTCTCTTCCTCTCTTCTGTCTCTGTTATTTTTTTCCACGCCCAGTTTCGTTCTGATGAGATTCTTCTATTGAGATTTTCAGAACAAAACTTTCACAACCGATTTGTTGGTCAAAAGGAGATATACCAAATTGCCGACGAAGAAATTATGAGGATTCTTGTTTTATCTCTTCTTCTTCTGGAAAGTCTTTTTTTTTTTTTTTGATTTATTTCTCTATCCATTTGCTTCTCCTCTCTTCTAGCAAATTTGTTTCTGCATATTTTGTTTTTTTTTTTCTTTCAAAGATTTCAATTCGGATTGTAGCAGTGATATACAAACTATTTAGGTTTTTGTATATTTTTTTTTTTAATTTTTGTTGAAATCACTCAATCAGTTATACAAATTGTGATTTATCAAGGAAAAAAAAATATTATTCAAATTGTGGAGTTTTTTTTTTTTTTTTGTTGTTAATTCCAGTTTTTCTATTTGGCTGTATAATTCACATTGTGATGATTAACATTTTTTTTTTTTTATATTAACAAATTTCAAACACACAAAGAGGTGAAAATTTGTATATATTAACATATTGATATACAAATTTTCACCTTTTTTGTGTGTTTGAAATTTTTGTAGTGGATATTTTTATTTTTTGGAATTTCTCTGAATTTGATGTTGGTATTTTTTTTTTCTTTTTACCAATGCAGATTCTGTTTGTTGGTCATGGAGTAGAAGCAAAACAATCAGCAGGATATTGTGCTATGTATGACATCTGTGGAGCACGAAGCGACGGGAAAGTACTAAATTGCCCTTTAAACATTCCTGCAGTGAAAGTGAGTATATGTGTCGTTTGTGTGTGTGGTTTTTTTTTTTTTTTTTTAATTTATTGCTCAAGAGATGAAGCATTTTTTGTTGTTGTCGTCTCGATCTACTAATCGTTTCTCACTCTCTTCTTCTTCTTATCTAGCCTGATGATTTGCTATCTTCCAAGATTCAAAGCTTGTGTCCAACAATCACTGGCAATGTTTGTTGCACAGAGACTCAGTTTGATACATTACGTTCACAAGTTCAACAGGTATTATAAAACCAGGCTTTAGATCTTTTTTTTTTCATGATTCAAGATTCACTGAAATTTGAAATGTGTGTGTGTTTGTTGTCAGGCTATTCCCTTTATTGTAGGTTGTCCTGCATGTTTGAGGAACTTTCTGAATCTTTTCTGTGAACTTACTTGTTCTCCGGATCAGAGTTTGTTTATCAATGTCACTTCTACTACAAAGGTAACAACTTTTTTGAATGATGCACCTGTCTGTCTAATTGATGCTGCAATTTTGAAGTAGCTTTAAGTCGTCCCATTGCTGTGTTTTGTTTGGCAGGTCAAGAATAATTTGACTGTAGATGGGATTCAGTACTATATAACTGATGATTTTGGAGCGGGGATGTATGAATCCTGCAAAGATGTGAAATTTGGTAGCTCAAATAGCCGTGCTTTAGACTTTCTCGGAGCTGGTGCAAAGAATTTTAAAGGTAGATATTTTGTTATATGCCTCAAGGACTAGTTCGATTGAGTTTTTTTTACTTAGCTTATCTTGATATAAATGTGATGTCTGTTGTGTCCATCAGAATGGTTTGCATTTATTGGCCAGAAAGCGGGTGTCAATTTGCCAGGCTCACCATATGGGATCGCGTTTTTGCCAACACCACCTGTATCATCTGGAATGAGGCCTATGAATGTGTCTGCTTATTCATGTGGTGATGATACTCTTGGCTGTTCTTGTGGTGATTGTCCTTCTGCAGCTACTTGCTCCAGTAGAGCGGAACTTCCTACTCAGAAAAAGCATTTTTGTTCAATCCAAATTGGATCACTTAAGGTATATATGGATTCCATATTTACTAGTGCTTATGATTTTGAAGTCTTTGTTTAACATGGTCCTCCTGGTTGGTGGTGAATCATGCAGGCGAAATGTGTTGATTTTATACTAGCCATTTTGTATATTGTATTGGTTTCTCTGTTTCTCGGAGGGGGTTTACTTCACCGAGTAAGGGGTAAGAAGAACACCTCCCAGATGAGTCCTGGTGGAGAACGAAATGCTAATAATCTGCCAAAACCCGACACTATTCATGCAGAGGTATTTATGTGCTTAGCCTGACCACTACTACAACTTTTGAAGTTTGAGCTGCTGATTAATAATTGGGATGCTCATTGCTTTGTTATGTTTTCCTCAGATGTTACAAAATACACCACAAAGAAACTGGGCTCAGCTGTCGACAGTGCAAGGACACTTGGCCAATTTTTACAGGTAATTGAAATTCATTCACTAGGCTGCCTAGCGTCAAAGTAGGTTTGTTGAAATTGTCGGGTTTTCTGTTTCCAGGAAGTATGGGATTTGGGTAGCAAGACACCCAACTCTTGTTTTGTGTTTGTCAATCTCTATAGTTCTTCTACTTTGTGTGGGTTTGATCCGATTCAAAGTGGAGACACGGCCTGATAAGGTAGCTATTTGATTTTTTTTCCCTCTTGCTTAGTGTTTTTACAATGCTATACTATATGCAATCTTATTTGACCTTTCCGGAAAATGTTTATATAAATTGTTTTCATACTGTATATTGCAGCTATGGGTAGGACCAGGGAGCAGAGCTGCTGAAGAGAAACAATTCTTTGACACCCATCTTGCTCCTTTCTATAGAATTGAACAGGTTTCCCCATTTCTATCAAACATTCAAACTTCTCTTAATCAGCTTTCTTTTCACATTTTTTGGAAATTTCTGCAGCTAATACTAGCAACAGTTCCAAAATCTCCTCATGAAAAGGCGCCAGAGATTTTGACAGATGACAATATTAAGTTACTTTTTGACATACAAAAGAAGGTATTTGCTTTCTGGTTTTCCAGCATTTTAAATCTATCTGATCACCCGCATAATGTCTTTCTGTACTGGACATGTAAAAAGTTGTTTAATATGGTAGGTTGATGGACTTCGGGCAAATCACGCAGGTTCTATGGTTTCTCTGACAGATATTTGCATGAAACCCCTTGCAGAGGATTGTGCCACACAGAGTGTTCTGCAGGTTGCACTCCTTCCTTTTTATAGTACTAGAGTTGGCCTTTCCTCAATAGACCAGTAGTCCCTAACGTATCTGGTGGATTTCTTGCTTATGGAGGCAGTATTTCAAAATGAAACCAGAAAATTATGAGGACTTTGGAGGCGTCGATCATGTTAAATATTGCTTTGAGGTAACTTGTGAATTTATATACTATTTCATTTTTCTCATTGTAATTTCTCCATGACTGCACTCCACATTTTTAGCCTATTTTTGTTTCATTTTAATAAGTTTATGGCAATATTTTTTTGATATCTAACCACTTTATAATATGCTCACTACTTTCTTCAGCATTTCACCTCGACAGATTCATGTTTGAGTGCATTTAAGGGTCCCCTTGATCCAACTACTGCACTGGGAGGTTTCTCAGAGAACAGTTTTAGTGAGGTAGTATTCTTCAGTTTGTTAGAGTAACTTATATAGAGTAAGTCCATTCATACGATGAGTATCTAATACCCCTTTAATTGACATGCTTAGGACAGGCTTCTGCTTTTCTTGTGACTTATCCTGTGGACAATGCTGTTAACAATGAAGGCAACAAAACTGAGAAAGCAGTGGCATGGGAGAAAGCCTTTATCCAACTGGCCAAGGTTGGAAATTTTGATACGAAAAAACAAAATTTTAGTTATTTTATTTTACTAATTTTATGATGCACAAAGCTTGATGCTACTGTTCTTGTTCTTTCTTTTACGCTAGTACTCTTTATATGACAGGATGAATTGTTGCCAATGGCTAAAGCAAAAAATTTAACTCTTTCTTTCTCTTCGGAAAGTTCTATTGAAGAAGAATTGAAAAGAGAAAGCACCGCAGATGTCATAACTATAGCGGTGAGTTTCCTTATTTTGTACCTTCAAGATTCAATAGTCTATTTTATCTTAATATATTTATGCCATCTTTTGCTTTTTTTTTTAAATTATTTTTTATTATTCCTACTCTGTTTGGTTTCTAATATGTCTTTCATGTCTTCTTTTTCTCCTGTTTTTGTCCTTCAGATAAGTTATCTTGTCATGTTTGCCTATATATCACTCACACTTGGGGATGCACCTCGCTTAAATTCCTTTTACATTACCTCAAAGGTATGATAATGATAAACGGTTAGAATTATCTGAATTATAGTGTTACTCTGAACTTAACGAAGTTTCAAACCTCAAAGGATTTCCTTATACTTTATTCTGAAATGTAACCTTCTTAATTTCAGGTTTTGCTTGGTCTATCTGGTGTTATTCTTGTCATGCTTTCTGTCCTTGGCTCTGTAGGATTTTTCAGTGCTGTTGGGATGAAATCGACTCTAATCATAATGGAAGTCATACCTTTTCTTGTTTTGGCTGTAAGTCATGTCTGATACTAATATTGCTTGCAACTTAAATATGTAACTGATGTTGTTGCCGACGATCTACATCTTGTTCTTATTTTTTTCCTTACTTCTACATGAAATATTTATCAACAGGTCGGTGTTGATAATATGTGCATACTGGTTCATGCTGTTAAGAGACAAGAGCAAGAGCTCCCTTTGGAAAGACGAATAAGCAATGCCCTTATGGAAGTTGGACCATCAATTACTCTTGCAAGTTTAGCCGAGATTTTAGCTTTTGCTGTTGGTGCTTTTATTAAAATGCCAGCTGTTCGAGTGTTCTCCATGTTTGCTGGTCAGTAAAAACATTTCAGTATTTCAGTTTGAATACTTTGATTATCTACCTTCTGGCTTTTTAACGATTATATGCTTCATGCTTTCAGCATTGGCTGTCCTTTTGGACTTTCTTCTCCAGGTTACTGCTTTTGTTGCTTTGATAGTTTTTGACTTCCAGCGGACAGAGAATAAGAGGGTTGATTGCTTCCCATGTATCAAGACATCACAATCATCAGATAGTGCTGACAAAGGTAATCACTTCTGGGTTTTGATATATCACCATACCCTTTTTCATTGTAGAATTTTGTGAAATTAAAGTTTCATTGGAGTTGCCTGGTATCACTCTCAGGGATTGGTCAGAGAAAAGCTGGCATTTTGACTCGATATATGAAGGTACTTTATTAATTAACTCGTACCACCTAGTACACCCTAGGAGATTTGGTTTCTGTTCTACATAATTGAGATTTCCCTTAAAAAAAACATTTTACGTTATCCTTGCATGTATTTTAGTCTAGGCAATTTTTCAGTCAACGAAAGATTTTAGTTATTTTGAATTTTTTATGTTTCATTCTACACTTTCAGGAAATTCATGCACCCATCCTCAGCCATTGGGCAGTCAAAATATTGGTTATTGCCTTCTTCTTTGGCTTAGCAATGGCTGGAATTGTGAGTTGATACATTTTCTGACCCATAAGAGAAATGTTGTATCCTTCATTTTAGCTGTTGAAATTATCATCTTTTATTAAACATGTTCATGGATTTTGTAGGCATTGTCCACTCGGATTGAGCCTGGTTTGGAGCAACAAATTGTTCTTCCTCAGGATTCATATCTTCAGGTTTATATTGAACTTTACTAATGTAAAGTATCAAACCTAGGCTATCTAACAAGTGCCCCTCTTTTCCTATTAGGGTTACTTCAACAATATTTCTACATATCTTCGTATCGGTCCACCTTTATACTTTGTTCTGAAAAATTATAACTACAGGTATCTCACGTTCTGTTTCTCTTAGCTGTAAGTGTTTAGCTGATATAATTTGGTCCAACTTATGATTAAAACTCATTTTGCCTCATGTCTCAGCTCAGAATCAAGACAGACAAATCAACTTTGTTCCATTAACAAGTGTGATCCTAACTCTCTTTTAAACGAGGTATATAGCTTGTCTGCATTTATTTTCATTTCTCCTCCTAATATAATTTGGTTATCTGTCTTTGATATATGTCTATACTTTGTTTTCTTGTACATTAGAGAAAGTCTCACTATCCATTTTTCACATTACAATCACATTTATCTCAAGTTTTTCAAATTCAATTTAGTAGTGTGGTAAGTTAAGTCTACAAATAATCTGGATCTGTTTTTAGTACCTACTGATATTTGTTATTGCTAACATTCTTAATGTGTTCCACAAGTCAATGCGGAAAAGAATTAATATTTTTATATGTCCTCACAAGATTTTAAGACATGGCACTATTAATATTTACAACTTCTCTAGCTGTTGGCATTAAATGTGTTTCAGTAATCGATTAGGCAAATATTTAGCGGAGTATCTGTTCTTATTCTTTATGAGTATCTAACTTTCATTCTTGTCCATAGATTGCAAGGGCTTCTTTGACTCCAGAACTAAGCTACATAGCTAAGCCAGCTGCTTCATGGCTTGACGACTTTCTTGTGTGGTTATCTCCTGAGGCATTTGGCTGTTGCCGAAAGTTTACAAATGGTACCTTCTGCCCCCCTGATGACCAGGTATATATATATTTTGATTTCACTGCCAAGGCTTAGAATCAATATATTTAAGATTTAGTGGTCCCATATATAACAAACATAAATGAACTGAGATAGAGAAGAAAAGTAACTTCAATTATTATAAGCGTTCTCATTGGTTATAAATGGGACTAATCATTTCATTGCGTTAAAAAGTCACATGGGCATCCCCACTCATAAGCTAGCTTTTAACTGGACTTGGTGTAGCCGTGTGGGGCCTAGTATGGGATAGGCTCTTATCACATTCTTACAAATATTGGAAAACTCATTCAAAAGTAGCACATTGTGATTATTCAAAATGTATACAATATCATACTTATTTATGAGGTCCAAAATATTATGGTAATACTGTGTCGAGCGATTTATAACTTACTGAAGGCTAAATGTTCTCGTACTTTTGTTGCATTTCTAGCCTCCTTGTTGTCCTCCTGATCAAGGCAGCTGTGGCCTAAGTGAAGTATGCAAAGATTGTACCACGGTAATTTATTCAATTAATTATATTAGTAGGGATGTGTTTGTTACTCTCCGCAACATCTCTAATGATGACTTGCATAATTTTTTTCTTTTCGGTTGTCCAGTGCTTCCGTCATGCAGATTTAAGCAGTGACCGCCCATCCACAACCCAATTCAAAGAGAAACTTCCTTGGTTCCTCAGTGCGCTTCCTTCCGCTGATTGTGCTAAAGGTGGTCATGGTGCTTATTCTAGTAGTGTTGATTTGCAAGGTTTCCACACTATCTCCTTTTTCTTTTTTAGTCCATTTAACTGTCATCGATTCTAGCATGGTATTGATACCCAAATCTGTAATATGTATGCTCTCATTTCTTACCAGGCTATGAAAGTGGTATCATTCAAGCTTCATCGTTCCGCACTTATCATACACCCCTTAACAAGCAGGTACTTTCCCATCTCATAAAATGTAGAGCAACTTTTCATGTTTGTTGTGAGTCTCTATTCTTGTTTTAGTTTATACTTTATACTGAAAGTTTGTTTTCAGGTTGACTATGTTAATTCAATGAGAGCTGCTCAAGAGTTTAGTGCAAAAGTTTCTCGTTCCTTAAAGGTACCATATACTGATCGATGCAAGTCACATGATTTCATATTTTATTATCTTCTTGATAAACAAATGACTCATACATTTTTCCCCCTTTAATATATAGTCGCAATTTCTTCATCACTATGGTAGTTTCTTTTTATTGAATTTTAATGTCTAACTTGTAGTTTATTCTTTTTCAGATGGAGATTTATCCATACTCAGTATTTTATATGTTCTTTGAGCAATATCTTGACATATGGAAAACTGCATTAATCAACCTCTCCATAGCCATCGGTTTGTAAATCTTATATTCCCAGATCTTAGCTTCTAGTTGGTAGGTGTTGATTCTAAATTTTGACTTTGAGCTGACTTTGAAAGTGTTTTTTTTTTTTTTTTTACAGCTGCCGTGTTTGTCGTGTGTTTAATCATCACATGCAGGTATCACTCTAAAGCTCTTTCCCACTGAAATATACTCTTAACCTCTTTGTTATCATAGTTTTCTTGTTAGATATGATTAAACCTGATTCTACATTTTTTCCCCTCTGTCTGCTTTCTAACTCAGCTTTTGGAGCTCCGCAATTATTTTGCTGGTGATCGCAATGATCATTATTGATCTTTTGGTACTCTACTCTCTCATTGTTATGAAAAAAACTATCTATATTCATACTCTCAGTCTCAGGTTACTAATGTGATACTCGACCAACCCTTGATTTAAAACATGCTAGGGGGTTATGGCAGTCTTTCATATCCAGCTAAACGCGCTATCAGTTGTAAATCTAATAATGTCCGTGGGCATAGCGGTAGAGTTTTGTGTACACATAACTCACGCTTTCTCGGTCAGTCCCCCTCTGTCTGTATTAACAGTATTAACAACCACAATGCTATTTTCATCCTGACGGGAATTTCCTAAATGCTCAGATAAGCTCTGGGGACAGAAACCAACGGATGAAAGAGGCGCTGGGTGGGATGGGAGCTTCAGTTTTCAGGTATTTTGTCTCTCTTCAACTCGATCCATGAACATAGAACACAAACCAAAGATTCTGTTTCCCTCGGTATAAGCTGATAAACGCTTAGCAAAGCCCATAACTTCCCTACACATTTTCTTGGGAAAAATCCACTAATTTCCGTGATGGATCTCACAAACAAGAATTGCTTCCTGTTTATTAGAATTGCTTCTTAATACAATCCAATGTCCTTATTAACATATGTTCTGTGGCAGTGGAATTACGTTGACTAAGCTAGTTGGGGTGATTGTGCTCGGTTTCTCAAGATCAGAAGTCTTTGTGGTATGTGCTTGCGATCTCTCTTGAAGCTTTTTTTTATTATTCTTAGTCTTTCCTTTCCTTTTCGTATTTGGCTTCTGAATTTGTTTTTGTATCCCCGACAGGTCTACTACTTCAAGATGTATCTGGCACTAGTCCTACTCGGTTTCTTGCACGGCCTTGTATTTTTACCGGTAAGTCATATGATCATTCAAACATTCACTCATGTTAGATTTTTTTCTTTGTATATTTTGACATATTGGTTTGAATGATGAAGGTGTTCTTGAGCATGTTTGGTCCATCACCAAGACACGTAGAAGGAGAAAGGCAAGAGCATCGGCCTTCGGTTTCATCGCTGCCATAGCTGAATTAGGGTTTTTAGATTTTATGATTAAAATTGTTTTACCACCCACAGCCACAGGTAAGTTCAGTGCATAAAAAAATAGAAAAAAAAAATCACACCAAAGGTTCTTTCGGCCGGTGTTCCTGAGTCCATTATTACCAATTCATGATTTATATTTTATAGTGATAGTATGATAACATCCATACAGATACAGTGAGCCTCTCTATATGAATGAAAACTTGACTTGATAAAAACAGTGCGTTGCAAGCTAAATTGTATTATCAAATACACATTTTGTAAGACGATGGTTTAGAGATACGTACATACCAAATAGTTTGAACCCGGGACAGCTTGAAATTTGAAGTCCCAAGACTCCACGAATACTTGATCTGATTTTTGTAAGGCAACAAACCACTCTAGAGTGGTGTCCGACGTGGCTACAATTTTTTACTAGATAGTATCTGACGTGGCTAAAACATTTGAATTCATTGGTTCACAGCAACTTATCAAAGTGATGATAGCAGGTAAAACACATTTATTCCACCTCCCTCGATAACAAATGCGCCACTTGTAACGCCGTCGGAACCCCTAGCTTTCCTCTCTTTGATTTCGTGTTATACAGCGAACGCCGATTTAATGATAATGGTAGAGAGATCTTCGATGGACATGTTTGTATATTCCCTAGTAGCCAAATAAGTCTTTAGAATTTGCAATGGGGGAAACTTGGTTTTTGTTTTCAAGATCACAAGTCTTTTGATTCTAGGGAATGAGTTAGGGTACCTTCCTTAATACTAAAAATGGTGATTGGTGTTGTGCAGGAGGAATTAGAGTTACAGCTTTTAAAGGTAAGAAGAACGTCTTTAATATCTATCTCTCATGTTGCACTTTATAGCATTACCAAAGCTTTCCTGCTCCTGATTCAATGCTTTTAACCTTTCTTTGAAACAGGAAAATCCACGAAACCATCTTGATATGAGAAACCGACTAAATTCGAAAGGCCAGCGTGAAGGGAAGGTTATTGACTACAGGTACAAACATTGTGGCCTCATTGTGCATTGATCGTGTATTCTTTGTTTTTATGTGCACATCCTGATATATCAGTATGGCAATTGGACACATGGGCAGCGAGAACATATTTGGCTCAGTTTATGTGCATTTGCATGATTACATCATTCGTAACTGTGATCTTTTGTTACAAGTGCAAGTGTGGATTAAAATCTCTATTGGAGTTACAAAATGTGATAACTAGGGTAACGTGTATCTGCTGTTAGGAGCAGTGACGAAAGGCAAACTATCCTAACAGTTGGACACTTTTAAGAGCGGGTGTCTGTAAATTGATCTAAAACAACAATTGATACACTATGATTTCTTCAAAAATTGTTTCCATAATATGTTGTTGTTTTAGTCATTTTTGTCATCGTGAATGATCCTGTACTTTTCTTTCTTTCTTTTTAATCCAAATAGAATAAGCGACCTGAGGGTGGTTGATTTGTTGGACGGGCTGTGTGATAGAATGCAGGACTATACTTTACAAAAGGTAAGCTAAGATCTTATAGAATTCTTATCACACTGCTGTTCCGGTAGCAACATCTTTGTAACTTTTCAGCTATTATATCTCAGAGATTCTTATTGCCACACTTCTGCAGGTGGAATCAATGAACAGTCAATGGGTGAAAGTCGGAAATTTTGACAATCTAACAAGTAATGTCCTAGTTTCCTTATAAAACTTGCGCTCTGTGACATCTTATATAATATCTTATATAATATGAGAAGGTTTTTTCTAATTTTGCCTGCCAATGCGACACTTGGCGCTCTATATTTGTGACATAAGTCTTTCTTACTAATCATAAATTAACATTTTTTACATACTGTATAGTTTGCTTCTCATATTATATAAGATTTTATTTATATCTTATATGATGTATAGTTTGCTTTAAAAAAAATTACATTGTTACAAAAAAATATTTCTTCCAACTTTTTAGTTTTAACATATAATATATCTTATATAATATGAGAAGGTTTTTACTAACTTTTCATGTCAATGCGAAGGTTTTTTCTAATTTTGCCTGCCAATGCGACACTTTGGCGCTCTATATTTTGTGACATATGTCTTTCCTTACTAATCATAAATTAACATTTTTTACATACTTTATTTTATTTATATCTTATATGATGTATAGTTTGCTTTAAAAAAAATTACATTGTTACAAAAAAATATTTCTTTCCAACTTTTTAGTTTTAACATATAATATATCTTATATAATATGAGAAGGTTTTTACTAACTTTTCATGTCAATGCGACACTTGGCACTCTATATTTGTGACACATGTCTTTCTACTAATCATAAATGAAACATTTTTTACATACTTTATTTTATTTATATCTTATATATGGTGTATATGAGAAGGTTTTTACTAACTTTTCATGTCAATGCGACACTTGGCACTCTATATTTGTGACACATGTCTTTCTTACTAATCATAAATGAAACATTTTTTACATACTTTATTTATTTATATCTTATATGGTGTATAGTTTGCTTTAAAAAAAAAATCACATTGTTACAAAAAAATATTTCTTCCAATTTTTTAGTTTTAACATCTATAAGATTTGTTTTAGGGAATTTGCACTCAATAACCAACAAAAAAATTATAATTAACCCACTAACTATTCTAACCATATATAACTAATATACTCTATAAAAACTATAATATATACTATATTACCCTTGCCCTTACTATTTCCTTCCACCCTCTTCCACCACCATCCCCACCCCCTACCACCACCTTCCCCACCCCCTAAAACCACCATCTCCACCTCCTACCACCACCTCTTTACCACCATCACCACTAGGGTTCCCAATGTGCTTATAGGGTTTAGATTTCCTCCAGCCAAACCTCCGGCCACCGCTACCCCCGGCCTCCGGCCACCGGCCGCCGGCCAACAGTTCCGGCGAACTTTTCCGGCGAACAATTCCGGCGAACTTTTCCGGCGAACAATCCCGGCGAACTTTTCCGGCTACTCCGGCAAGCCACCGCCGGGAGTACCACCTCCGGCCAACCACCGCCGGCCAACCACCACCGGCCAGTCACCTCCGGCCAGCCACCTCCGACCAGCCACCTCCGGCCAGCCACCTCCGGCCAGCTACCGCCCGACCAGCTACCCTCCGGCCAGCCACCGCCGGCCAACCACCGCCGGGCAACTATCTCCGGCCAGCCACCACTGTCCTCCACCACCATTGGTAATTTTCCACTGCCCTCATCTTAATTTTCTAATTTTTTTAAATATAGTGTTATTTACTACTATAGTTTTTTTGTTTTGGTTACTGACCTAATTCACCCTTTGTTTTATCTTTCGTACAAAAAGACATGAGACTAATATTTTTGGGGCCTCAATTAACACATATTATTAACTCTTTTTTTTACTTCTTTGTTGTTTTCAGTAGCTAATATATAATACAATATATAGATTTTTGATCATACTAAAAAACAATTGGTATAAATCAAATTTTACAAAAAAAATACTCTGCTATTTTCATCTACTTACACAACAATAAATACAAAGTGTTTAGTTATATAGAGATAAAACAACAAAAATTATAAAAAATATAAGACTATTATCTCTGTATTGTAAATAAAAAAGAAAAATAAAAAAATAGTATATTTATTGACTAAATTAAATTTAATAAACAATAAGAATATACTAACTATATAATAAACCACTACATATAGACAAGAAAATTATAAACTACATAATATATTGATGTAAAACTATAATACATTTTAAAAATACAAAAGATATTATTCACATATATAATTAATATAATAAAGTAATTAGATTTTGTAATTCTAGATAAAAAAATATAGCCACGTGGTGTACCGCGGGTGAATATGAGAAGGTTTTTACTAACTTTTCATGTCAATGCGACACTTGGCACTCTATATTTGTGACACATGTCTTTCTTAATAATCATAAATGAAACATTTTTTACATACTTTATTTTATTTATATCTTATATGGTGTATAGTTTGCTTTAAAAAAAATCACATTGTTACAAAAAAATATTTCTTCCAATTTTTTTAGTTTTAACATCTATAAGATTTGTTTTAGGGAATTTGCACTCAATAACCAACAAAAAATTATAATTAACCCACTAACTATTCTAACCATATATAACTAATATACTCTATAAAAACTATAATATATACTATATTACCCTTGCCCTTACTATTTCCTTCCACCCTCTTCCACCACCATCCCCACCCCCTACCACCACCTTCCCCACCCCCTAAAACCACCATCTCCACCTCCTACCACCACCTCTTTACCACCATCACCACTAGGGTTCCCAATGTGCTTATAGGGTTTAGATTTCCTCCAGCCAAACCTCCGGCCACCGCTACCCCCGGCCTCCGGCCACCGGCCGCCGGCCAACAGTTCCGGCGAACTTTTCCGGCGAACTTTTCCGGCGAACAATTCCGGCGAACTTTTCCGGCGAACAATCCCGGCGAACTTTTCCGGCTACTCCGGCAAGCCACCGCCGGAGTACCACCTCCGGCCAACCACCGCCGGCCAACCACCCACCGGCCAGTCACCTCCGGCCAGCCACCTCCGACCAGCCACCTCCGGCCAGCCACCTCCGGCCAGCTACCGCCGACCAGCTACCTCCGGCCAGCCACCGCCGGCCAACACCGCCGGGCAACTATCTCCGGCCAGCCACCACTGTCCTCCACCACCATTGGTAATTTTCCACTGCCCTCATCTTAATTTTCTAATTTTTTTAAATATAGTGTTATTTACTACTATAGTTTTTTTGTTTTGGTTACTGACCTAATTCACCCTTTGTTTTATCTTTCGTACAAAAAGACATGAGACTAATATTTTTGGGCCTCAATTAACACATATTATTAACTCTTTTTTTTACTTCTTTGTTGTTTTCAGTAGCTAATATATAATACAATATATAGATTTTTGATCATACTAAAAAACAAATTGGTATAAATCAAATTTTACAAAAAAAAATACTCTGCTATTTTCATCTACTTACACAACAATAAATACAAAGTGTTTAGTTATATAGAGATAAAACAACAAAAATTATAAAAATATAAGACTATTATCTCTGTATTGTAAATAAAAAAGAAAAATAAAAAATAGTATATTTATTGACTAAATTAAATTTAATAAACAATAAGAATATACTAACTATATAATAAACCACTACATATAGACAAGAAAATTATAAACTACATAATATATTGATGTAAAACTATAATACATTTTAAAAATACAAAAGATATTATTCACATATATAATTAATATAATAAAGTAATTAGATTTTGTATTTCTAGATAAAAAAATATAGCCACGTGGGTGTACCGCGGGTGAATATCTAGTATAATATATTTCCTAATGAAAGCATACACCATATAACTTAAAAATAAAACTACTGATCATACCAATTAAAACAAAAAAAAAGTTTTCATACTTTTAAAGTAAAAGTTGAAACCAAGTTCATTTATGATAGTCTATTTTTTTAAAATAGACTAATTTTTTAAACCAAGTTCATTTATCACATGTCTTTGTAACAATGTGATTTTTTTTAAAGCAAACTATCACCATATAAGATATAAATAAAATAAAGTATGTAAAAAATGTTTAATTTATGATTAGTAAGAAAGACATGTGTCACAAATATAGAGTGCCAAGTGTCGCATTAACATGCAAAGTTAGTAAAAACCTTCTCATATTATATAAGATATATTATATGTTAAAACTAAAAAGTTGGAAGAAATATTTTTTCTAACAAAGTAATTTTTTTTAAAGCAAACTATACATCATATAAGATATAAATAAAATAAAGTATGTAAAAAATGTTTAACTTATGATTAGTAAGAAAGACATATGTCACAAATATAGAGCGCCAAGTGTCGCATTGGCATGCAAAATTAGAAAAAACCTTCTCATATTATATAAGATTTCCTAATGAAAGCATAAACCATATAACTTAAAAATAAAACTACTGATCAAACCAATTAAAACAATAAAAAGTTTTCATACTTTTAAAGTAAAAGTTGAAACCAAATTCATTATGATAGATTAATTTTAAAATATAGAATATGTACTAATATATTTTAAAAAATCACATTGTATTCAATAATCATATATATTGTATTAAAGACAAAACTCAGATAAAAATGAAACTACTGATCGAACCAATTAAAACAAAAAAAGTTTTCATACTTTTAAAATAAAAATTGAAGCCAAATTAATTTATGACAGACAAATTTAAAAATATAAAATATGTTCTAATATATTTAAAAATCACATTATAATCCAATAATCATATATATTGTACTAAAGACAAAACTCAGATAAAATTAAATTAGATTTAATTATAAGTTACAGTTTGACTGTCTTTATGACATGAGCCATATTTTAATATGCATTATTCTAATTTTTTAATATTAAGGGTGATTACAAGATTATAGAGTAAAAGCTAGAGCATATGATAAATCATGAGTACAGTAATTAAATATTCAAAATAATCATTGGTGATTCTTCTGTTACTTGTAAAACATATTGTCTAGATTCATAACCTCATTAGTATAGTACAAAATTCAGGTTTTAGAAGTTTAGTTTATTGATTGGATGAATTTTAGTCAGTCTGATTTTTTTTCCTCACATATCTTATTTAAAAAATCATCAAAATCTGATGGAAAAGTCAACATATAGATATTATAAGTTTTAATATAGTTAATTAAAAAAAAGCATTTAGATGTAAGTTAAAATAAATTAGAAATGTAGTTATGTCAGAAAAATAATTGGAATGTATCTATTGTTGATATCAACTTTTCTAATTTTGTCTTCCCTTCAATCTACAAACCAATTGACATGTTGGAGAGATCGTTTTTTTGACAATTAAAAGAACATAATGAATAAGAATAGAGACAAGGACCGAGAAATAACATCATCATAGAAGTATTCTAAGCATTCATATAGAGTTTCTAATTCACAAGATATTTGTTAGGAGGCTAACTGAAGAAAATCAAACCATAGCAACATATGGTAGAGTCAAAAAGAAAATCAAATATCAAGATTGAGTTAAAGAATATATAAAGTTGTAAAACCACTCGCAAAAAGATAAATATTTATCAATTATTTTTCTTTGCGATCATATAAGTCTTGATAGCATCCATATATTACAACTTTGGAAAAGATATAGAGAAAGATGAGATTTATTTGGTAATATTTGTAAACAATTTTCAATACTCAGTTTTCGTTTCGAATGTCTGATATATGGTCTCTGCACAAATCTCATGTCTTCTAAGAGTATCTCCAATATATATTCTATTTTTTACTCTAAAATAGAGCATAGTTTTTTCAATATGTCAATCTATATTATACTAAAAAATAGAGTAGTGTAAAAAATTAAAGTTGTATATAGAGTAATCCTACCATTTACTCCTATTTTAGAGTAAGATATAGAGTACGGTTAGAGTAAATGTTAATCTATAACAGAGTTTTGACTTTAAATAGAGTGAGGTTGGAGATGCTCTAAGAACCATAACAATTTATCACAAAACAATAAAATCTAAAACAACAAAAACTTTGAGGGATTTAATTACTTCCACTAAAAAAAGTTCTGATATGTTTTGTTTATTTTATTTTGCATCCGAACATTATGAACCATATACAAAAAGAAACAAATATATTTTTTAAAACTCATATTATAAAATTCATTTCTAAATTTAAAATATAGGGAAATTACCTAGAATATTGCATAAAAGTAGGTTTATTACTAGACTAACACGTTGAGATTTCTGTCTTACTAGAATAACACATAAAAGTTTGTAAATTACTTCTATATCTGAGTTGTGTGTTTTATTACGATTTATGCCATCTCTTTTAAAACGAAGATCTTAAAAGGGGAAAATAAAAAGATCATAAACCTAAGTCGATCCTTGAATCTTTCTGTTGTTTGTCTTACGATTGTTGGGTGAGATCAGCTATTTTTAGATAGCTTGCGGCGTGAAAAGAATCTGTGTGGAGGACGTTGGCTGGAGGACCACTGACGGCGAGTTGACGGCGAGGTGGTTTGAAGTAGAGGAGGAGGGAAATAAAGCGATTTGCTCAAAGGTAAATTTCTATATTGAGGTTTAGTCTCTATTGCTTACTGTTTTCTTATACCGTATTACATAGTAGGCCTTGTATATTGTATGTTAGTTTTCTGTATGTTGTTGAGCTCTGTTTTTCGGAAGATATTTGTGTGACTTCATGTTGCTTCGTTGCTAATCTAAGCAACAAATGTTTTGTGATATTGAATTAATAACTAAACTAAAGCTTCTGTCGTAGATATGGGGTCAAGCAAGAGGTATCCAAGTAGGTTGTATGGGGTTGGTAATTTTCCACTGCCGATGAGAAGCATGCACCATGATTGTAGTTTGTCCAATCTTGGTGGTTTGAAAGGCTTTGTTGGTGATGAGGTGTATGACAAAATAGAAAGAATTCGCAGCTGGGAGTTCTATTGGATCTAGCCGAATCTGACTACCTGTTTTGTGGGAAGACCATCCATTATCTATTGTCCAATCAATGGCAATAAACATTCCTTCGGAGGTATGGTTTTTGGTTGGAGGAAAGCCGCTGAGGTTCTCTCTATATGAATATGAAGAAATAAGTGGTTTGAATTGTGAGAAGATTGATGAAACAGAGTTTGAAGTCGATCATACACCTTTATGGGCGGCTTTAAAGGTGAACGCTTTTAATGGACCCAACTGGGAGGAGCTAGTTGAGGGTTTGAGAAAGCTGCCGTGGGTGGTCTGATGAAATGAAGACGCAGATAGCTCGGTTGTATCTTGTTCATGTTGGAGTGCTTGGTTTATCAAGGAACAGTCGGATTCCTCTGGAATACGCTAAAAGGGCGTTGAATGAAGAAGCATTTGAGAGTTTTCAATGGGGTAGGGTTGGATTCAAGAGTTTAGTTGATTCCATCAAAGTCCTTGGGTTACCTAACCAATGCTTATACCCTCCATGGATGTGTCCATGTATTGCTGATATGGGCATTTGAGAGCGTGAAGGTGATGGGGGCTAGCTACGGGAATGTAAGAGAAGGTGTAGATTTGCCTCTGTAAGGTGGAGAGGAGGGAGGCCAAGGAAGGATATCGAAGCCTTCATATCCGGGAGCAAACTCCTTAATAATGGGGAGGTATGCCTTCATTTTACGTATACATTATTTGTCTGCATTTTTTCTTTGTGATAGATTATTAAAAGTTATGGTATCTGAAATGCAGCTTCAGGTGAAGCATTTAGTACCTAAACCTTTGAGTTCATATATCCAGATTGGCCAGGGACAGTACTGTGTGTATGGTGTAGGAGAAGGTTTGAAGAAGAAACTGGATAATCTGCTGTTAGACGTGATCAATGGCGAAGTGGATGAAAGAGAATGGGATTGTGTAAAAAAAAGGAAGGGGGAACATACGAAGAAGAGGGAGAGGAGGCAACATGTTGCAGGGGTAAGTGACGATGATTTCCTTGAAACCGCCCCAACCAGCATCCGTAAAGTCCCCAATAATGCGAAGGACCAGAAAGAAAGTGTTGGGGACAAATGTTCAGCAGAGAAGGCGTCTGGAGATAAGCATTCAGGTGTGCAGGGTGAAGATGGTAGTGGAAGGTTATTTACTATGGTTGAAAACACTAGGGGCGAAAATGGATAATATTCAGATATCGTTTTCTAGAGCAATAGCGGAAGTTGTGTTCAAACTTCAAGGCATGGAGAGTAGGATGGGTAACTTTGAGAGTGACGTTCAACTATTGAAGAAAGTTGTTATCAACACAACGGATGGAGGAGCGCATACGCAAGGACCTCTTACATTAAGAAATGACGAACAAAATATAGAGGAGGTATGATCTGCGTACCGTATTGATAAAATTGTTATTATATATCTATTGTTCAGTATGAAGTCTATGTATTTATCTATTCGAGGAAACAATATCAATTTCAGTTTTGTGAAGTTGTATAATTTGTAATTATTTTGATATATGATTTTTTTCGTACACACAATTTAGCAATTTGTATACTTTGTCTCTAGTTTAACAGCGTCATATTATATTTCAAATGTCTTGTATATAACGTCAAATACATGTCTTTTGTTTCAAGTCATGGCTATATCAGATAAAGCATTCGGACAAGGATGGTTATAAAGTTGCTAGTTGTGTTAGGAATCCGTTAGCCATTAAGGATAAGTTCATGTGGTCTGGGAGTATTAAAATCGAACCAGAGGACAGTGTAGAGCGAATTCCAAAGCAGAGGGTAGACAGTGTACATCGTGTTAAAAGAGTACAGAGTTGGGAGACTGAGGAATGCGATAAAAGAGCAAAGTATAATGACAAAGTTGATGGAGCAGGTGCTCAAACCCGTTCCTATTAATGTTATCCATCCGGTAAGTGGTGGTAACCCTGGCTCGTCGGATCGAAAGTGCGAATCTGTTGTGGATTTAACCAAGGGGACCAGCAGTCCTGCATCGTCTCATACAGTGAAAGATAAGGAGAAAGGCAGGTATTTTGCATATTTGTTACAAAAGGTGTTTCCTCCATCAAGAGAGCTTGATCTTCTATTAGTAGATCCAGTGGGCATATACATAGGGTTAAACCCTAATGACGAATCAATGCGAGCTGCATTAATGACCCGACGTGAAAGCCATATTGTAGTCCTATCTCCCGCAGTGTACGATCCTTTTAGTGAGGCAAGTCCTGAGAAAATTGCAAAGCTGATGTCCTTCCTAACTGATGATTTGTAAGTCTTCATTTAGAGTTGTATATAATTAGTGTCTATATTCGGATTTGAGGACTACGATCTATAACTGATTTGTTAATTTTGGTATTCAGGGCTAAAGTACCTTGCACTGGAAATGCCGAATTTTATTTTCGCCTCCTGACCCCTAAACAATTGTGGCCAACTACAACATTCGGCTGGTTATGGGATGCGGTAAGCTTCGTAGCATAACATTTGACGTAGTTAACTATGGTATACTAATGCCTGATAGATGCCACTCGTGTTGCAGCACATGGTTACATGTATGCATATGTTCCGTATTAGGGGGACGCAAATGCCATCCCCATATAAAACAGATCGTATTGCTTTTCTCGATCCTTTCTAAAATGGAAGCCTCTAATCAATGGGTTTTTGGAGAAGGTTATTTTGAGACGTACGTGGGAAGGCTGCCAAAATACGGAATGACAAACAAGGTGTGGGTTGACGATGTAGACACCCTGCTCTTCCCATATAACCTCGATAACAACCATTGGGTAGCCATCGAAGCTGACTTAGTCTAGCGGAGGCTAAGAGTTTACGATAGCATAAACAGCGGTAGAACTGACGAGAGTCTACAAAAGAAGTGCAAACCGTTTGCAAAAATGATCCCACGCTTGATACAAGCATATAACCGGAGGTACAAAGATGAGCATATCGGGGCGGCGGCATTTAGTTACTACCGGGTGAAAACACTCCCACAGAACTATCAACAAGGTGACTGTGGTGTGTACACGTTGAAGTGCTTAGAGTGTATAGCTCTTAGAGTAAATTACACAGGCCTATGTGATGCGGCCATGCCTTCTATTAGGATGAAACTTGCTGCAAGACGTGTTTGATGAGGTCCCAGACCGAGACTGCTTTCTCCAACTAGATGCTATGTCGGAGACAGTAGATTATCCGGAAGCTGAGTTCAACTCGGGATCAAAAAGTTGAAGAGGTTCCATGTACATTTCCGAAGCAGTATGATTTGCAAAATTGAAGATTGGTTTTACGCGTGTTGCTAATAAAAGATGCGTGTTTGGTCATTTTTTTGGTAACATGTGGGATTTGAGGATGTCGTTCTTAGATTTTCCGAGGTCTGGTCACTCACATAGCTCCTATCGGTTGTTTGTAAACCCTCTTCAGGTGTAGTGTTTTTTGTATATTGGAGGGTCTAGATATGTATCATTATGACGTCGTTGTAACCAGTATTAGTATATGTTAGGCCTTTATCAGATGTGTACGTACCATCAGCTAAGTAACCGCCTTATTATGGTCTGTGTACACACGTACGTATATTCATATGTGTACGTACCATCAACTAAGTAACTGCCTTATTATGGTCTGTGTACACACGTACGTATATTCATCAGTGTACGTACAATCGATTTTCTAACTTTATAGACTTGATTTTTAGGTCCATGGTTGGTGCTTAGTTTCTATCCATTTTGAGCACACTAACTTGTCCCTACTGGCAATCCTATGATATGATGAGCGTGATGTGATTAAATTGTATTCAAATTCAGCGAACCATAATCATCCTAACAGACTGTTACGGATCATATGGACCACCTGCGTGAAAGTAATAAGTACAACCGGGAAGAATGTTTATTCACTACTTAATTTATCGGACCAATAGCAGCTTCGTAGACGTCCATCGCGAACTTCTTTCGGAAATTGTCAATATTGTTGTCGGTGATCTTCAAGCAATCAGTCATCGGTTTGCCCATGCTCAACAGTTCTAAAAACTTCATAGTAAAAGGTCCACAATCTCCCGTGAAAGGAATAGGATATCTGCCTTGCGGAATCCGAAAAAGGTGTGTACCCTGCGAAATTTTGTAATTATGAATATCCTCTATCAATGATTGAGCATATCAATATGTCATCGAGTAATATATACTACACTTACACATTATCTTGTTTTATCATCTCGGTGAATTTGGCGAATTTCCCATCAGCAACATCTCCATAGGGTCGTATAAAACCGACCCTGCTTTTATCACTATGGCTTTCGGATGGTTGACTCGCACGTATCTCCATTATCACTACTTCTGCGCGTCCTGTTTCATCCACAATAATAACCGACTGCGGCACTAAATTGTCTGAGTCACCGGGAATACATTCCTCCCCGGGACTTTGATCTGGTTGACCTCTAGTCTCTTTACAGCCCTCTTTGACATCGCGTTTGTTGGGTATTGCTTGGTCTCCGCCTAATAAGATGCACGTACATAGATTAGTTGTGACGTAGACTGGACCATCTAAGTAGACACTATAAATATGGCAAATATTCGAAATGAAAAATAATTTTGCACTATTGGAGGTTAACTGTTGTTTCTATTTGTACATGTCCATCAGTTTTGTTACAGCCCTCCTCGCCATCGCTTTCCTTTTGCAGTGCTTCGACTTTGGCCTAATAAGATGTACGTACATAGATTCATACTTACGTACACTAATGTCACAAATACTCGAAATCATCAAAGTTAGACACTTGCCTCTTGTTGACCGTCAACTGCAGTTTCATTTTCTATAGGTATTTTGGTTTTGTTACAACCCTCATCTGACTCGCCTTCCTGACGTCTTATGTCCCCTCTGTTACTGTTAAACCACTCGACTTTCCCGCCTTCTTGATGCAGTTCTTCCCCATCCTCCTTTTCAAAATAATGAAACTTATAAGACGCGTGTTCGTAGTAGGATCTTGGTACAAGCTCAATTTTTCACACGTGTAGATTAGAGCAGATAAACAAATAACCGAAATATATATGAGACCCACAGATGGTTATCCTTTTTATGGTTACTTCCTAACCTACCATTTTGTTACAATGCAGATCAGGTTCCATTTTAGTATTCAGCTGCAGCAATATCTGTTCAATTAAAGGTGGACAATGCTTTATTACGAATATAGTGTTGTAATCTCCATTCCGTGTCAAATACTTACATCGGATACGGTTTTAGTTGGTGATAGCTCGACAGCAATGTCCCCCCGCGTCATAATCTTGGCGACACTCATTAACTCCATTGGCCGGGGATGGTTCGTTCATGCCACAGTCGTTATTATCGGTTACCCACTCATTAATATGAGTACGGGTTGTATCCTACGGTCAAATATATAAAGCGTATATGATAGGTGCATAAGCAAAAACACCCCCATTACGTTGATTGAGTCGCATTCTAAAGAGGATCTTGTTGTCCATTACCTGGCCTCCAACTAAAGAATCACCAGTGGCAGAGTGTTGACCATCTATGGCATCCTTCGAACCATCAGTATTCCGATCACCCTGTGCACACCATGATAGCAACATAATTTAATATATGTAAGTAGTGGAAAAATTACAACCCTTAAGCTATTTGTCATATCAACCTTAGCAGTGTCAGCGCATCCCTGTTTCTGACCTTCTCTCCCTTTTTTTTCATAACCATTACTGAAATCATTCTTCGAAACTTTATAGTTTTCCCTCTTCTAGTTTTCCCTCTTCTTTTTTTTTGAATACTTCTTCTCTGAAACTGTTTGCGAAGCGTAAGAAGGTTCCCCATGTTCGTTTCTTTTAACCTCCAATAGTGCAGCTCTTATCTCCTTGCGGATCTCTGTACGTACGAAAATCTCCATGTTTGCCTGATTTTCCTTCATCAGTGCTTCTTGTTTCCTGTAGAACCGGCTTAGTTCCGCTGCATACCTTTCAAATTGGTCATCGTCCAAACATTCATCAACAATGGGCATACCCCCCGGTCGCCCATCAGTTCTCGTGCTCTTCTCTTTTTTATTGTCAATTGTTGCGGTGTCTGCTATTTTCCTCTTCCGACAGTCAACTGTAACTATATCACCAATGTCCCCATTAATTTTAAAAAAAATTATCTTTATAGTGAAGCCCTTTGTAATGTATAAATGTTTTTAATACCTTTCTCTTCGGGACGTGTCTGTTTTGGACACCTATCATCACCTCCCATCCATATTGTCTCATCCCATTTGTGGCCAGCTTTAATAAGATTTTCAATGTTGTCAACTTGATGGTCTTCCTCTTTGTCACACCACTCCAATTCTCCACTATCACAATGCTCCCCACTACCAACCATCCGTCTAATAACCACCTATAATATGATTACAAATATATATACATTTAACAAAACTGATAGATTCAGGTCGTTAACGTATTATATCAACCAAGTACATACCTCTTCAGCAGCTCGCATGCGAAGATGTCTGCTGTCTTGATTGGCCGCAGTTTAGCCAGATTGTGGATCGATCTTTGATTAAACGCCTCATCTTGAACGTCCAGATGGTACTAATCTAGCAATTGCTGGGACAGATTGGAAAGCCAGCAGCTGGAGTGCTAGAGGAAATCCATGAACAGCAACTGATTGTTGCTTGAAAGTTTTTACTAAGCTGTCTACGTCTGCTGGACATTTAAATCCTGTAATAGTCTCCAACGTCCGTTCAAATGACAACCTTCCCCATGGATATTTGAAAAATAAATCAATATTCTTGGTCATCTCCACTGTCTTCGGATCTGGTTTTACTGGTTGCGTGGCGCATGTTAGAACTCCATCAACTATTATTATCAGCGCTATAGCTAGTTTCTGCCACGTTTCCATTTCCTCAGTCTCCAACCTTTTGACCAACTCGGAGATCGTTGGTTCTATGTTTTCCCCGAATAGAACTTCCCAAACAGTCTTACATCCTTTTTTCGTTTTTGTAGCTCTTTCCACATCTCTCTTTTTTGGATAATTTCCACATTCGAGACCTGTCAACTCTGCAAATTCCTTTAATCCAAGCTTGATTGGATTGCCACCAAACACAATCCACATCTCATGCCGCTTTTTGGTCACCAATTGACGGCAAACAAATCCATGAACTAGTTTACCGGAGAACGAGATCTTGTTAGCAGGGATACGAAAAAGCTGCCCAAATGGAGACTCTAACAAGTTTTCCATTTCTTTTGTTCCACTCAGCACCCTCGATATTGTAGAAAGATATTCCGGTTTGAAAACGCATTTATCTTGGTTTTGAGAGGGTAATGGTCAAGAGCAAATAACCTCCTCGTAGATCCAAGCTCAATTGAGGAACGATCTCTACAGCCTCGGGATCCATCCTATCACCATGAAGTAACATACATATTAATATGTACGTACACTAAACCAATGAACCCTAATACCAATGTCTACCAAAGGTTAATTCTGTTGACGATTACGGTTATTTATCCTCTGCCCGCCACAGATACACTACTATTAATCGATTTCACATCCTGGGCTACTCAAAGCGATTCTTAAATGTATTTGCTATATACTCTTCCAACCTAATATAGAATTTGGGGGTACAATCTCTCTTCTAATTTAAAGTAAGAAGCCAAGAGAAACACTTACCTTCTGATTCAACACTGGTGATGAAAGAGGGATCGAAACTAGTCGCCTTTCTCTGATTTCACCCGACCTCTGTAATCTCTTCTTCCTTAAATGTTCCGTCGCCGACTTCTATGGAGTGTCGTTTTGTAGTACTTATCCCAGATCTAAACACCTTAATTCAAAAAATCGGGATGTAAAACAACCCTATCGGATATCCGAATGCGCCATCGCAGCTGAGGCCTCAGTTTTCCGTCTATTAAGGAAGATTTTGCCTCTACTACTAAACTATTTTTAAATAATTTTTTATTATAAACAGTGCAATGGCTGAGCTTTTCTTTAAATATTTTTATTCAAATTATACAGTTCTGCAACGTTATTGGTTCATTTACACTATATATCAGCCTTTATTCGTCTGGTTAAACCATCATTCACTATTCCTTGATGTTTATAAAGTTTTACATTGAATTGGTTTGTTAAATGAACCAATATATTTTCCGCCAATATATAACGTCGACTATAGGGTCATAATTAAGTAGTGCATGCGATGTCTCGTCTTCGCTTAACCGGCAGTTACACATGTTAAATATCTAAATGCGATGAATCTTTATGGAATGCAGTCACGACATTTGAAAAGCCATAATATTGATAATCCATTTGTGTTTGTTCGCTGCTTATATAAGAAGACAAATTCACACCCAGTGAACTATGTATTCGTCTCTCAAAAACCAAAATATCACATCCCAAAGCAAACATAAGTGCAACAAAGTCATGGTGCATTTCGACAGGCTATCTGATCTCCAGACGTGGCGATCTGATTGGAAGGTTTCTGTTAAGATTATCCGCAAGTGGAGAAAGAGAGAAGCGAACATCGTCACCTTTGAAATGGTTATTTCAGATGTTTTCGTAAGTGACTCGTCTCATCATCATATTATATGCACTTAATATTAAATGATACATGTACATCATGGTTGAACTTTTTTCCCCCACCGTAGGGAGATAAGATGCAGGCAACAATCAGCGAGGACCTGTTGCCCCAGTTCTGTGCGGAGATTGAGGAGGGTTTGTGGAAAACCTTCTCTAATTTCGTCGTCACTGACGACACATCCGCTGTGAAGGTCGTGGCTTCCAACTACCGGATCAAATTCACTGCTGACACGGTTGTGGACAACACTCGTTGCTTGTCGACCAATCACTACATCGATTACGTCCCCTTCGACCAAATATACGAACGATGGCC
>NC_141881.1:4652305-4677650 GCF_030686135.1 Camelina sativa | reverse complement strand
CGATTACGTCCCCTTCGACCAAATTTACGAATGATGGCCTTGTTGGACCCAGAACTGTTGCTTAGGTAACGTTGCATTGTGTTGTTCCGGTTTTTAATATCATATCCAGTACCATAATTCTAATGACATGACACCATAGACACGATGGGGCAATTTACTCACGCCGAACGAAGAATATTGGTGGACGATCCAACTGCTCCACGTTTTGCTGAGAGAACCCGGTTGATACGGTTTTCATTGACGAATCTTGAGTGAGTCGTTTTCGCGATTATTAGCTTTCACACACTTTAAAGATATATCGGGCTATTAACGTAAGGTGTCTCTGTGTGTAGGGGTCATCACTTGCAATGTGTGGCTTATGATGAGATGGTCGATGATTTCGTCCGCAATTTTTGGCTATGCGGAGGCAAACCAGTTGTAGTCTTGCGATTCTGGAGGCCCAAGTTTAAGGATGGAGGTACTGATTAGGCAAACGTATTTAAAACAATTCAATCACCTTTTAAATATTAGATTACTGCATAAAACTAATTTTGGTTACCCTTTTTCCTTATTTTTCCACGCCGCAGAAGGGATGGAAGTGGTTAGTCAACCGGGTGTCTCTAAAGTGATATTTGAACCACCCTTCCCTGAGGTTAGAGATTTCAAACTCCGGTTGGAATACTTCGACCAGCGCGAGTGGAGTGACGACGATTCGTAGCCTATATTTCCATTTGTCAATGTTGCTTACATTCCAAACTTCTAAACCACGGTGCTGGACTCTTTATATTATCTTCATTACCTACATCCCAACAATCTATCTTACGTGGATAGGAATAATTTGATGTAAAATGTTTGTGTGTATTACGCATGGTTAATTATATATTTTTATTTGGTAAGCATCTACCTAATAGTGCCAACCTTTAATGTTAGACGTATGTGTACAAACGTGTACAAATGTTTATGTTTATGTTTAATTTCAAGGGTTTGGTTGATAATAATAACACGACAAGGTTTCAAACAGTCTTTTTTTTAGACGATAAAAAAATGGGAGTACTACTAATAAAACGACCAAACTACTTTAAAAAATAGGTCATTGTTGCTAGTATAACCAAAGTCGCAACAAACACATTGGTCAGTTTTAATTCCATAGTTAATCCATCACTCTTGTACGCAATCAACACCTTCATCCTTTCCAACTCCATCTGATTTTCCTTGTGCATATTTAAGATGTTAGCAATCTCCTCTTTTTGTCCCTGAAGCGCTTCACGCATTTGATTCAAACTAGTTAACTTTAGAAGATCATCCTTCACTGTTTTCAGTTCCTCCATCATAGCTTCATCCCACTATTTAAAAATGTGATAGTCCCCATCCTGCATTTTTTTTTGCTTATAATGTTTGTTAAAACGAAAACCTCAAGTTATGCAAATAAATCTGATCTTAATCAACCTCGGGGAAACTGTACGTTACTTACCTCTCTATTTCTACAAGTGTAGTGGAGCCTCCCTGGTTTTGTCCTTGTAAAAGAAGGTTGTAGGTTTGGCCTTTCACCACAGTAACAAACAGCCGGGATCCCATACTCCGCATCGTCATACTCGACTGGACTCGTGTTTGCCAAAGCAGACATTAAGAACGAAACTGATAAGGTAATTGAAGGAGGGAAAATAAAGAAAAGAGGAACGTTAAACTATTAACCGAATATCCAACTCTCTAAATCTAATCCAACATCTATGGCAGCGGCTCTCTCTGTTTCCCCCAAATCAGTTCAATGAACCCTAATTTCCCTGAATTTTATAAGATATCGATTATATTTGGTTAGCTTTTATAGAACATTCTGTTTTGTGTCGTTTTTTGTATTCTAAAACAACATGAACTTTTCCAAGTTGTGTCGTTTTCCACTAGATACGAACGGCGTCGTAAGCTTGATACAGTGCCGGTCCTTTAGTAAAGCCTGTTAATCAAGGGCTTTATGCTACAGATTATATTAGCGATTTTAGGAGAATCAATATCAAAAAAGGTGCGGTGGTACAGTGGTAGGATTGGCCTTGACTGTCCTTCAGTGTCACGAGTTCGAGCCCTTGTAAAGTTGTAGTAGGAACTTTTTTTTTCCTACTGTTTGTTAATGGGCAAAATTGGTTGGGCTGGCACTGTTGATAGTTTTGTGTGTTTGCCCGGTGAAACTAAGTACACGTCGTCTATATGGATGGTTCGAAGCTAGGGAATTGCCATTTTAGACCTTTTTCGGAATATAAGGAGCAATACGACATCTAGTACACATTTTCGGAACAAAAGGAGCAAAACGAACAAAACGACAGATATTGGCATACACTTTAATTAACATCTTCATTACATAGTAATTTAATTATCTAATGAAACATACGTGGCGAGGTGAAACGCAACACAGAAGGGAACCGACGATACACCTAGAGGATTTCACATATAGATTTGGCCACCCACCACACTCCGCAATTTACACAGATGATGTCATAATAACGTGTGTCGGCCGATAACCTGCCCCATCTCAAACAACTACTCATGGCACAGTCCGGGAAAGGGATCAACGAACTGGAGGGATATACAAAAGAATCTTTGTACGTGTTTTTACGCGCCGTCTTAAACATACTCAACCGTTGTAACAGATCTTCCCCGATCCACCGTACTCCCTCTGATTGGAGTGGATAGTGATGTGCATCAAATTGGTGAAGAAAACGAACCGCCATCTGCTTGTCCCCATATAACATAGAGAAAATTCCACATGCGAGAGTGGACTCGGCATCTTCGGGAACGTTGTTTTTTAGTAGTGCGATACCGCGCTCAATGTCTCGCTCCTCGACAACGATCCGTAGCCCCTTGTTGTAGATTGCTATTCTGTTCCCTGCGTCCAAGCATTTTTTGAAAATACGCCTGTGAATCCCTTCTTCTTGGAGTTCACCATTTGGCTTCCTTGTCGTTTGGAATGAAGAAGGATGTTCACAGATTTGGTAGATGCTGGCAACCTTCAGAACTTCTCGGGCAAGCACCGTATCCACTCCTCTCCGACCAGCCTTTAATAATGGGCCTGCTCGCCAGAACCCATCAACTACGAGATGCTTGGCTATTTTTATCAAGATCTCGTCTGGCAGATCAGTCTTCTTACGGCTAGAAGTCGCCATTTTTTGGGAGTTAATAGCAATATGTGCAGTATGTGCAGAACCAAATAGACGGAAACTGCCGCCTGCCCACTAATAAAACCTACGATGTGAGAGGTGGTTGGGGAGTTTGGCGAAAATCCTGGAAATTTATACTAGTTTCTATATGACGTTGTTTTAAATTACCCTATTGTTAACTACTTAATTACGAAGGAACCCATTTTAGGTTTATGAGCTCTCATGCACGCCTACTCGATTAGAATTACTAAAACAAATAAGTAGTGCGAACCATGTGTCAGTTTCGTATTATCGGATTTCAAATTCATTATATTCGAATTCGTTAAATATGGGCTGTAACTCAACCATCAGCTAACCCTAAGCCTAGACTATGACATTTGTAGGTTCTCTGATGTGACAACTTCGAAGAGAGTCGTATTTATTGTTGCTTAGATATGATAGTTTTCTCATCATTATGTTTATTTGATGTGTATCCAGTTACGTAATTATCATCACTTCCTCTCAACTAGATCAATCCAAAGGGTTGCTATTCACTTGTATTGATTGTACGATTATTTAAGCTTCTGTACGTAGACGACTACCACTATATAATATGACTCCCAACGTACATCAACTATGGTGTGGGGAATAAATTATCCTTCTGATAAGACAATACAACATTAAAGATTCTACTTATTATTAGGAGATAGTACAAGCATTCGGTCATTTTTTTTCCTTTATTTAATGTCCAAAAACAAATGAACATTTTCTAATATTTTTGTGAAATAGCTACTAATAATAACAATTTTAATATTCAAAATTCTACATATTATTTTCTATCTCAATTTCAATAATTATTAGAATATAAAATAAAAAGGATAGAGTACGTTTTAACAATAAAACCATTGTACATATTCTCACGAAAATAAACCAATATTTGAAATAGAAAACAACATTTTGATTTCTATTTCTCGTCAGTTTTTCATTCCTCATTCCGCGGACAGTCTGACGAACGTCTGTGCAGATTCTGTATGGGTTCCGGAGCTTTCTCCTTCCTGGGCAATTGTTTCAATTGTTGTCCCATCGTGTCCCATCACATTGTTAATGTGGTGTTGTGCAGCAAACTCACTTCTATAAGTTTAAAAAATTAAATGTACATGTGAGACTGTGAACAGATAAGAACACATACGCTTTCATACCAAGTATTAATATAATATCAACTTACATCTCCTTGTGATGTCGAAGTCCTTCGAAATCTGCTCGAATGAAGAATTTAGAAGACGTTTCGGTGTGTACAAGACATGGTACGCCTACACACATTTACGTAATTGAGTTGATAGACAAATTAGATGTACTTGCTTCTATCATAATATCAATTTCATCTGACGTACCTTCATAACTCCCAACCTTAAAGAACCGGAAGACACAAAACACTGGCTCGGATTTGTGGAGAACATGACATCCCTTTAATTCCCAATCAGAGAGGAATTGATGGGCATAGAAGTCTGTGAGACGACATTTGACACTTTCATTCCTGCATTAACGCACAGTTGCTTTCAAATTTAAACCTATGTAGTTCAAATATATATATGTATATTACTATGTCTATAGCATAATAGGTCCTTAACCTGCCATTCAGGAGAGTGAAGACAACTTCAATACACCTGCCATCGTAACGTCTTCTTATGACGTCCACATTTACGATGCACCCACAAACATCTAACGGGGGGAAATAAAATGGGGATGTAACGTTTATTTTGTACTTTTGCAAATGATACACTTAAAAGTAACGTCCTCAACTGACCAAACGACCCCTAAATGAATCTCAGCAACCATCGCAAGTTCATAATTCCACAGACATTAATATATACATATTAAAGAAATTATAGATAAAACATACCGAAAGAAACGGGATGAGTAACTCTGCCACGAGTTATATCATCGATATCCTCGAAGCGGAAGTAATTTTTGTGATTCAAATGTTGGATCACAAACATGGTTGACTCATGCGTAAACTTGATTTGGTATGGGTGATGAGTATTCCTCTCCTTGAGAGTTGGATTGATTAATTTAAACTCCCGAATATCGTACCAGGAACCGATTTCAGGGTTTGGCGGGATATTTGGGTATTCACCCTGTAGAAACGCCACTTCGATTGTGGAACCCTTCATAACAGATAAATTGTTATACATCAAAAGCTGTTGAATTTAGCGAAATAAGAAAGACTTGTTCAACTAACCTCTTCGTCCACAAGGAGGAGAACTCGTTTTATAAAGCATTCGTGAATCGACCAAGCGTTCAACACCTTGGCGTGGATACACCAACACCAATTACTTCTCTCGCGGTCCAGTTCAGCAATACGATCGGTTCTGAAGCTCATGGTGATCTCAGATTTTGGATATCTCTTACTTTAAACTGTGTTAGGAATTGACGAAGGTTGAGAGCAATTTAAATATTTACGGAGAGCGAAATCTCGAAACGGCGCGGCCTTTCAACTTTCCCTGGTGTCCGTTTAATAAGACCCTAAATGTACGTACCTTCCCAATGTAGTATACGTACATATGTATAGTTTGTATATTTACAAGACTAACAAATAACCGGGAATCATAAATTAATAACGAGATCCCGACCAAAACGAAAGAGGATATCGCTAAGCCCACACCTTAACCATTAAACTCATAAATATTAACAAGCATCGATAGACCAAAAATATGTTTTCCTCAATTCGAAACCCTGTACCATAATTGTGATAAACACTTTAAGAGATGGTTTACTCGGGCTTGTTTTAAATAATATTCGGTTATTAGCGGTTTCAGATTTACAAGCAGAGTAAAGGTAGATCAAATATTTAGCTGTTCAAGTATAGATTAAGGGTGAAGATCATAATAAAAAGGTATACAATTTATGCATGTATTTCTCATGTATTAACCACAAAAAAAGACAAATAAACTGCAGTTAAAAATAATATCTATCTTGAATGGTAACTTATAAAGTGATGACAGGACTTGATGCTTTTCGCCCTTGATCTGCACTTGAACAGCCACATATTTGATTTATATAGTTAGAGAACTCGTGTAAATTTATTTGTAAAATATGCTAGTACGGAAACGTGTCTTTTTCTACAAACCGGATTTGAGTCAAATTATATACGAACTACACAACTTTCCAATTTGACGTCCGGAACAGCCAATAGCTATAGCATTAAATGCGACAAGTACATGCAGGGATTTGACATCTTCTTTTGTGGAAAGTCATTCTTACTTATATTTTCAAATGACTATCATCTCATCATAGTGTTTACTGATCACTTTTTAAGCAAGTAATAATTATAAACTTTGCCCAACGAGTACAGTATATATTTTTGGTTACCGAGACGAGGAGAGAAAAACCTTTATCGTGTGAACCAGTATGATGTTGCGTAAGCATTACGTACACCTTTTCCCAACTAATTACTCTGTGTAACTTATTCTTCATTATGCATTGTGCTAAAAGGACACACAGAGTAATTATATTGTACAGTATATATACAAGTTTCACAACCTACCTCCTTTATTGTTGAAGCATATATAATAGCTCCGATAACGAAATCTCAAAAAAAAAAAAATGGCGAAAGCACACAATAAGCTCCCATATCTCCCTGATGATATTTTACTCGAAATCTTTAGGCTTCTCGCAGTAGATGGGCTGTCGCACCTTGCTCTAGTTTTAAAGTCGGGTCGGCGAGGACTGAAGACGGTGCTCGACCCCTATGTTCTAAAGGATGCAAACATCTACAACATCTGTTGGCATCCGTTATTGATCCAAACGTCAGACGACCCAAATGGTGGCCCTCAAGATAAAGGGATTCATAGGCGTATATTCAAAAAATGCTTCAAAGCTGGAAACGAAGTTGCAATCTACTACGAGGGCCTCCGGATTGTTGCGGAGGAGAGAGACATCAAGCGAGGCATTTCTATTCTATCTCGTAACGTTCCCGCAGACGCTGAGGCAACACTGGCATGTGGTATCTTTTCTATGTTATATGGAACCAAACAGATGGCGGTTCATTTTCTTCACTTATTTGATGCACATCAGTTTCCTCTCAAATTGCATGGGGTCAGATTTGTAGGCAAGTCTGTGTTTCGCCTGTTGTTTACATACCATGTGGCACTTCAAAACACGTACAAGGATACATTCCTCTATCCATCTACTCACCTCATCCCTAACCCGGACTGTGCCGCCATTTGTTGTATCCAATCTGGTTTCTTCTCTATAAACTTTCGAGATTACGACATCTTGTGTACTAATTGCGGACATTGGTGGTTGGCGAAATCTATATGTGAAATCCTTTAGTTCTATAATCTCCAATGGCTGCTCTTTAAAGTTTATTTCTTTTTGTTTTAATGTGCTGTTGTATACGTCTGGTACGTACATGTGAACTTATATGAGCGGTGGTACGTACATCGATAATTTGTAGGGTATGTTATTAAATAAAACAGAACGATATGAACGGGACTAGTCCATGTGTACGTACACGTCACACACAATAGAACTGGTTTGGAACCGTGTACAACTATGTATTTATGTACGATGCCCTGTTACGTTGTACGTACACAAATACATAGGTGTGGCACCATGTACGATGGCGGGATAATACCAAATAGAATACATACGTTGATTATAAAATAAACTCCGGCATACACCGGATAACGGTTCGAGGTTCCAAAAAGAAAAAAACAACCGTCAAGTACATAATATTTCTACATTAACCTAGTTGAAAACGTCGTCACTAAGGTTAAGCCGCAAAAAAATAAAAACATGAAAAGAGGATCTTAAAAGAACGAGCGCAACTCCTGTGCATACCAGTAGAAAAAACAAGACTTACACCCGGTGAGGTAGCTACTGCAAGTACACCTACGGTGGTGGAGGAGAGAAGGCGACGATCTCACTTCAAAAAGGGGACCACGGAGATGGAGGTTCGCAACATGGAACATAACCAGGCCAGCGACTTCAACGGGGGTGTTCATGTGAGGGACCATGAACCAGAAAATATTGCCAAACGCATCGGCCTCCATAACTTGGCCGGTAAACGTTGCGAACAGCACATAAGTGAAATTTGCATACGGATCCGTTGGTGCAAAATAGCGTAGCTTTGCCATACCTTCAGCAAAGGTGGGGGAGTTTGAAGCTAGCCTGACGCCCTCAAGATAGTTTGCTACGATGTGGCCCCTGTAGAGGAGAAGCTCAAAGTAGGGCCTGAACTTAGACTCCATAGTGATGAACTGTGGCCACGTGATGAATGGACAAAGTTGAACAGTTTGGAGGTCGATAGTGTTCAGCACCTCGACCAAGGCGGGGATAGGAGTGACAGATACGGGTATAAAATTGACAAGGAGGCTTGTAGGGTTTGGCAGCTTGATGGCCAGGAATATCTCGTTCGGAGGGGTGTTCATTGTTTTTTTTTTTTTTTTTTTTTTTTGTTGGAGACGATATGGGCTGTGGATGGTATTTGCTGTGTGTAGGGAATAAAACATCGTCTTACGTACACACATCTATATATAGTGAGAACAGTGGTAATTTTATTTTTACTATAACAGGTAATTAACTCGATGGTATTTAACAGTAAAATGTACTGATTGTATAGGAATATATTTATATAAAAATGTAATGATTTAATTCTGTTTATTAGCCACGCCAAAAGTATTCAACAAGCTCTATTGGTTCTTTGGTACTCGTGTACGTATATAAGTAAAATTACATAACTGATATTTGACATCTACAACCCTGCAAGTCATATCGATTCAAATTGACTTATATGGACGTCAAATCAGTTGGCCATTGCATTAAAAATTGCAACATGTCATTGCATTAAATACGACTACTAATAGATACAAACACATTGTTAATTTCCCTATATTATATATTAAATATAGTGGTTTCAATTTTAAGTATAAAAGGGTACAATTCAATTTAAGCTACACGGGCATGTAACTGTTGATGTAGGTCTTAGCCATGTACAGAATAAGATATTCGATAAACTATTAGTTTTCATGGAACTATTAGCCAGTTATCACATCTAACAAAGTTCGTGGTTACCTTTATTAGCTTGCCTTATTATGCAAAGGTGCATCGCTGACAAAATACTTCGTTTAATATTAAAATTAGAATTGATAGGAGATAAGGTGTACACGGAAATGAGGAAATGCAAACATGTTTCGTTATAACTACCAAAGCATTTGACTAATTCGGCGAGCGCACCACCAGATTGTGCATTTCCTGCAACGATGCTTGTAAGGGCCCACCATATTGAGTACGTCTTTCTTCCTCATTGAGAGCGCGCATTTTAGTGCGCACGAAAGAGTTGTTATTTCCCAATCATCAGGGTAGTCAAAAAACACACTATAAGTTGTATTGTATGATGCTCCATATTGAATAAGCTCAGTGATGAGTTCTTCACACATATCTCCAACCTCTTCGGAGTCAAGTGGGTAGTGTTTTATAGAAAACAGCTGAAGCAAATGACCCGCCTGGACTCCGGACCCTTTACAGATGCACAACTGGCAGACGCAAGAGTAGCGTCGGCATGTGTTGGTACGTTACGCAGGAGTAAATTTACGGCCCCTTCAATGTCTCCATCTTTTGTTGCAAGACGAAGGCCTTCATAATATATGGCTGTTGGATTATCCGCATCAAGGCACCTTTCAAAAAACTTCCTGTGTCAACCACCAAACATGATATCATCGGGGTCACTGCACATGTTGAAGATGTTTGCCTCTTTCAAGACGTCGCGACGGTAAACTATAGTTTTGCCTCTATTTCCCGAACGTAGGAGTGACTGCATGTACCACCACTTTTTTGCTGCCATTAGTTTAGCTATTCGCGCCAACAGATCGTCAGGAAGATTTGGGTTGGTCATATTTGTAGTGAAAGTATTATGTGCACATTGTAATGCAAACAATTTTATAATACGAACTTGTTGGTATGGTTGGGGAAGTATTTGGTATGGATATAAATAATACTTGATATAACTGCGTGACAAGATGGCGAGGTGACATCAAACCACTAATTTAATTATTAAGATTTTAAAACATCCACTAACAAAATATATGGAGTGTCGTTTTGAGAATATTAATGGGCCGTTAATATTTTAGGCCCATTTACATCATAACCATATATGATCCCCCACATCCCCTATTAGTATACACGTGTCATAACAATATTACGGATTTGAAGTCTACTAGTATAATCTACTATCTTAATCTCGATTATTCACTACCCGCTCAGCTTAACGTAGTGGCAGACATGACAGCAGTTGGCAACTGCGATGTGACAACTGATACCCGCAAAAGTCGTATATGTGAAGACGTAGAAGAGTTGTTTAACAAGTAAGTAGAGGGATGTGATGTGACTTGATGAGTACGTTTAATATGATGTATTTGTAATCATTACTAAGTTACGAAATCTGGTCACAGTGTGAACTAAATATGTTTCTGGTTAGCATTCTATATATATTCACACATGGTTTGTATGGAACAATGATTACTACGTATTTAGGCTATATTTGACCTCTCTCTATGTCGAATTATGTGCTGATTTGTAACTTGTATTAGTATTAAATAAAAAATAAAAATCAAATTATTGCTTTGTTCAGTGCGGAATTTATTAAACCGCTGGGTAAATGGTAGTTGGGTAAAGTATATGCGGTTCATGGGTTAATTGATTGTTTTGGAAACCGCAACAGTAATTTTGTTTTTTTAGAAATATACGAAAACTACAGAATATTTCTTGATTGTTAACATAACACGGATTTAAAAAAATAAAGCTTAAAAACCGCACTTATGCATGTCGCCGTTCATTGCCATAAATTATTAAAAAACCTGCAACTCCCAACTACAACTCTCCCTTTATTTAGAGTACCCTCCACAAGTTGCAACACATACGAAACATTGTTTTAGAAAAAGCAAGTGAAAATGCCGCATGCAACTGGAAAAATGCGTGAGATACCCGATGAAATATTGATTAAAATCTTCGGCTTTCTCGCAGTTGATGGTTTGGAGTACCTTGCTCCAATACTGAAGGCAGGTCATCGAGGTGTAGAAACGGCGCTCTCTCCCCAAGTTTTAAAGGTTGCTAACATCTTCAGCTTATGCTGGCATCCGACGATGTTCCAAACACCACATCACCCAAATGGTAGAGTCCAAAATGAAGGGGTCCATAGGTGTATTTTCGAAAAATGCCTAGATGCTGGCAACAAACAGGCAATTTTTTCGAAGGTTTCCGGGTTGTTGCCGAGGTGGAAGACATTAAGCAAGGTATCGCACTTCTAACTCGTAACGTTCCCGCGGAACCTATCTCGACACTAGCTTGTGGGTTTTTTTCAATGTTAGTTGGGAACTGCGAGATGGCTACTCATTTTCTTGAACTGTTTGATTCACATCACTACCCAATTAAATCGGAACGAGCAAGGTTTCTGGCCAAGGGGTTGTTTCGGTTGCTGTGTAGATATCAGACGGCGCGAGTAAACACATATTGGGACACATTCGTCTATCCTATTGCTCCCTTTATCCCTAAACCGGAATGTACTCGATTGTGTTTACGGGAACATGGTTTCTACTCTCTCCGGTATGAAGATTATGACATTGTCTGCACAAAGTGCGGCCTCTGGTGGTTGGCGAGAGCTATATGCGAGATCCTGTAGGTATATTTTATCTTTCAGATGTTTCGCCCTTAACGTACTATCTGACGAATATCTTGTTATCAACGCAGTTCTTAAATCTTCTACAATCCATGTAAGTACTATAAATCCGGCCTTTAGTTTAGAATGTCTCCTGGTGTACTAAACTTGGTTCATGTAACACCTAATGTTGTATCCTTTATAAGAACGCGGTATCTATCGATACTTATTATGTTTTTTAATAATGGTAAGTGGTTGGGTGCGTAAAGGTGGCCAAGGCATCGGAGATGAACTATGAATATAGAACTATATAATTTGTTCTTCACTTTGCAAGACCACTTAAATATGATAGTAAGACGTATGATATGCTCAAATTAATCCCTAGAGCTACTCTCTCAAACAAGAGATCACTGCAGTACTTAGGGGTCGAATCCACAGAGACTCAAGATCAAACACAATAGATTGTAAAGTTTTGTAAATTACGCTAAACAAGTTAAATTGAATTAAAATAAAGCAATGCAAATATTTAAATAAAAGTGTTGTGAATTCAGAAAATCAAAAGAGCTAAGCCTAGGGAATTTCTCAGGAAATTATGAAATATTAAATCAGATAAATTAATTAAGGTTCAAGCAATAAAAATCAGATCTAGAACTCTAAACTTTTGGTAAATTAAATCAGTTCTCACTGCAAATAATATCTAAATTTAAAACCAGAAAATCCAAATCTCTTTGTAAAATTCTAAGTAATAAATCAGCTTTAAAAACAGGTTTAGATAAGTTCACAGAATTATTAATTCAAATCTCTTTGTAAGAAACAATTCTGCTCATCAATGGTTTAATCAGGAAAACAATTATATTCTCATATCAATCTATTTCCCTAAGATAACAATTCTAGGTGATCAATCAAGAATTATTGTGAAGAACAACCAAGGATGAAGATCATAAAAGATTAAGAACCCTAAAAATCTCAGATCTAATAAATCATAAAAACCCTATGAAAAACCCTAAACCTAACAAGCAAATTACTCAGACATGTTTAATGAAGAACAAATCATAATTCTGAATAACATGCAATAGATATTAAAAAGTAGAAGAGGGAGTTCAAGAATTCTTCTCTACAAAGCAGATCTCTCTCTCCCAAAAGCTCTCAATATCCTTCTCTCAAAAACTGCTAGAAAATAACTTAAGGGTTTCTAAAACCCAAAAACAATATATATACATATATATATATATATATATATATATCCTAAAATACGTCCAGGGGCTTATGTTGCAATTATAGAAGACTTTGGGCAAATTTGTAAAACTTCCAAATTTGTTGTTCTCTCGTCGGGTAAACATTAGTGTCGATCGATGCTCCTTTGTGTGGTGTCGATCGACGCTCGTACTCTGATCCGACTCCAACTTGATTTCCTTCGGTAAAGTGCTCCAAAATGATCCAGATTGTTCCATATTGCTCCATTCGTGCCAAATTCCTAAATAACCTGTTAAGACTCAAAAATAACCTAGAAACAAATCAAAAGACTCAAAAAGCACACTTATATCATTGTTAAAAACCATAAAAACCATGATATATCAACTCCTCCAGACTTAGCCTTTGCTTGCCCTCAAGCAAAACAGAAACTTAAACCTGTGAAAGAGGTTTGAAAACATAGAATTCACTCAACTGCTGGTAACTGATCTTCGCACTCTTTATCGCCTTGACTCTCAAGAACTTACTTCATATACTTTGTCAATTGAAAAGCATCAACAGTCCTTACTCAATCCCACAATCCTCTGGAATCTTCAGTCTAACCATTGCCATCTCATTACATAAATTAAAGCAAGTACAGGTGAGTTCTTACTTTGTGGTATTCAAACAGTGGCATGTGGACTCTCTTCAGGCCAAGACATTCTTCTTACATCTCCTTTCCTCTCCCTTTTCTCACTTCCTTTTTTTTTTTTTTTTGAATCTTCTTAAGCACTGAAGGGAAGAGAGAGGGGAGACATACTTTGAAAAATTGTACTGTCTTGTATGGCCTGAAGAAGAAGTCTAGTCCACTGATTTCGAACCCCAAAGTAAGAGATTAAGTCCGGTTAAAATCCTGATAAAAGTTGAGACAGCATTGGTTGAACTAGATATCCTTTGAATAAGGGCTTTCAGGATTGTTGATACAGCTCATAGTCTTTCCACACTTCAGTTCTGAGGTCAAGCTTAGTCAAGAATCATTAGAGTGTTAGCCAAAGAACAAGAACCATCAGTTAGAGATCATAATTCAACAGAAATTTTTGAAAAATTTGACTCAATAAAAACAAAATTACGGTTTTGACACAAGACACAAAAACCAAGTAAGTAGTTAGTACTAACCTCCCCCAGACTTAAACAACACTGTCCCCAGTGTTATCAAAGAAGGGAAAAGTCAAGAAACAAAAACTGTGTTGAAAAATTGAATGAAAAAGTGAACAGATTCTCGGGTTACCCAGTGGTGTCGATCGATACCATGCAAGGCAGCATCGATCAACACCTTCGGCGAATGGTGAATGTTGGCCGAATCTCCTTGTTAGTTGCAGTTAGTTGTGTGTGTTGTTGGGTCAATCCTTTGATGTTAATTCTGTTAAGAAGCACTCAAACACAAACACAGGTTAAAAGCAACATGATAGATAGATAGTTCATAAATCCAAACAACTTTCAAAAACAAACTGACTCAAAGCATGAATAAAAAAATGACTCAATCCTAGGAAAGGGAAAAAGATAAAGAAAAACCATGATCAGAAGCTAAAATGTAACAGAAACATCATCAGCACCACCATCATCATCAGTATCGTCAGCATCCTCAGCAGATGGTGAAGATGGCGAAGGGGACCTACGCCTAGTACGCCTGGTAGGACGAATGCAGCCACACTGTGAGAGTCGAGCCATGCCATTCCAGATGGCACGCAAAGCAGAAACCACATAAGTCTGATGAGCTCCCTGGTCCATAGTAGCAGGATCCTCTGATGGCTCGGGAAACTCAAATGCTGCAGTCCCAGAAGAAGAACCAGTCTCAAAACCCCCAGCAGGGTTAGTAGCAGCTGCAGCATCAGTAGTAGTCCGCGAAGTGCGATGGCGACGGGAAGGAGCATAAACAACATAGTCATCTGGTGAAGGGCGAAAACGCAACTGCTCAGGATCATCACCGCGGAGTGCGATGGTGGTAAGGTCAGGTCGTGGAAGGCGGACAAAGTGCTCTCCTGTCTCATCAACAAACCTCCACAACAAACCTGGTTTCAGCCAGTGTGCACTCCTCAAATATGGCTCATCCATAAGCTGTCTCTTAGTGACAACACTATAACCAGCAATAGGAATCTTCTTGAACTGAAGGATAGCAGTAATAAGGCTCCCCACAGCCTCTCTCTTAACTCCAGTACCCGAAAATGGCTTGGTCTGAAGCTCAACCAAGTGATGTGCGAAAATAGCCCCAAGGTTGAGGCAATGAGGGTCGCGACGTTCAGCAGAAGCCAAAGAAGGGATCATTGCACGCAAATCAATGTTCAGAAAATAAAGCTCTGCTGCTCGCATCTTATTAGGCTCCATCTTACACTGCAAAGTGGTAGCAACAGCCCTAAGAACATACCGTAGTACAGGATGGCGGACCTCTGATCAACAAACCTTGTAGGCTTAATCTCAACTCCCAACCATGCATTGTAGAGCATTGTTTCATACTCTCCGCAAAGACCCACTGGCCTGTTGATGAATTCAGGCTTATTAAACTCAGGAAGCTTGTGTTGAGGCCATTCTCTCTCTGATGGAATTGGTTGACCTTCTTCTTTTGGCCATGGAAACCTTGATGGAATGGGAGATGGAAGAGAGAGGTCTGGTAAAGTGGTGGGAGCCGTCGTCAAACGTCGTGGAGGCTGGGGAAGGTCTGCCGGAGCTCGCGGAGGCGGACGGCGGTCGGATTGACGAGGTGGGTGAGCTGAAGAAGAAGCTTCGCCGTCGTTCTTTCGAGTCCTCTTGTTGGCACTCCAAACACACAAAATTGACACTAGATCCAGGTAGAGGAGAGAAAATCGAGTGGATTAGAGCTTGGAATCACTCAAAACGGAGCTGAAATGAGAGAGTTATGAGGATTCTAGGGTTAGCTCAATTTTGGGTTGAGCTGAACTTCTGCCTCAGCTAGACATCTTCTGTAAACACCATCACTGCAATGCTTATACAGATAAGGCTCATCCCAATAATATCTCCTTAGCTCTCTCAAGAACCTCTTCTTATGATAGCCTGTGAATTGATCAGGTTCTACCTCTGCAGCAAGATAATTGGCAATATCAGCATACCAAGGTTGATTGGAGCTAGCCACAGCAGTTAAATCTCCATCATTCGACCAATCTGATTCGGGAAACAAAGGGTGTCGATCGATGCCAGTATGGTGTCGATCGACACCACATGCATCCGAAGACAAACTCTTGAAATCATCAGTCCGAAACCCAGTTTCAACAAGGTACACATGCTCCTCAGGTAGACAATCACGAATTGGGACATCATCATCAATCCTAATCATGGACAAGTGATCAGCAACACCATTCTCTATCCCCTTCTTATCCCTCACTTCAATGTCAAACTCTTGTAGAAGAAGGATCCATCTCAAAAGTCTAGGCTTAGCATCCTTCTTCTGCATCAAGTACCTCAATGCAGCATGATCAGTATGAACAATGACCTTTGAACCAACCAGATAAGATCTAAACTTCTCAAAAGCAAACACCACAGCCAACAACTCCTTCTCTGTTGTTGCATAATTTCTTTGTGCCTCATCAAGTGTCCTGCTTGCATAATAGATTGCATGAAGTTTCTTATATTTTCTTTGTCCCAGCACTGCTCCCACTGCAAAGTCACTAGCATCACACATTACTTCAAAAGGAAGATCCCAATCCGGTGGCTGAACAATAGGTGCACTCACAAGCTCCTGCTTAATCCTCTCAAAGGCTATGCGACATTCATCAGTGAATTCAAACTTGACATCTTTGCACAACAAAGCAGAAAGTGGTCTTGCTATCTTGCTGAAATCTTTGATAAATCGCCTATAGAACCCTGCATGTCCAAGAAAGCTCCTCACTGCCTTCACACTCTCTGGTAGTTGAAGACTTGTCATCACCTCTATCTTAGCGCGGTCAACTTCTATTCCAGCTTCTGAAACCCTATGGCCAAGCACTATGCCATCTCTAACCATAAAATGACATTTTTCCAGTTTAGCACCAAATGCTTCTCTTCACACCTTGCTAGCACCTTACAGAGATTATCCAAACAGCTTTTGAATAAATATCCATAAACTGAAAAATCATCCATGAACACCTCCATATAATCCTCAATCATATCAGTGATGATTGACATCATGCATCTCTGAAATGTTGCAGGAGCATTACAGAGACCAAAAGACATTATGCGGTAAGCGAAGGTACCATAGGGACAAGTGAAGGTGGTCTTCTCTTGGTCATCAGGATGAATAGGAATCTGGAAAAAGCCTGAGTAACCATCCAAAAAGCAGTAGTATGGATGATTAGCTAACCTCTCCAACATCTGGTCAATGAAAGGAAGTGGGAAGTGATCTTTCCTCGTTGCAGCATTCAGCTTCCTGTAATCGTGCACATCCTATGACCAGTAATTGTCCTTGTAGGGATCAGCTCATTCTTGTCATTCTTCACCACTGTAACTCCACCTTTCTTAGGAACAACATGTACCGGACTAACCCAATTGCTGTCAGATATTGGATAGATGATCCCAGCATTCAGCAGCTTCATGATCTCCTTCTTTACAACATCTTGCAGATTCGGATTCAGCCTCCTCTGATGCTCAATGGATGTCTTAGCTCCTTCCTCAAGATGAATCCTATGCATACACAAATCTGGAGAGATTCCTGCAATATCATCAAGAGAATAGCCAAGAGCCTTGCGAAACTTGCGCAGCTTGCTTAGCAATAAAGTGAGCTCTGCATTGTTTAAGGAAGCACTAACAATAACAGGATAAGAAGAGTTCTCACCTAGATATGCGTACCTTAAACCTGCAGGAAGTGGCTTGAGATCAACCTTTGGAGCTTTTTCAAGACTCCAATCAGAAACCTTTGCAGCTGGTGGAGAAGTACAAACCAATTCCTCTTGTGCAACCAACTTCTTCACTTGTTTATTGGCATCAAGCAGTTTGACAAACCCAGCAGCAATGTCATCTAGATGCTCAGCTTCTTCAGCAGAAGCAACCAATGCTCTCTCTAAAGGATCCTCAGGATGCAGCTCCTGGAATATCTCTTCAGCCAGATTAGACAATATGTCTACATAGAATGTCTGGCCATCAATGGTCGGCCTCTTAACCAGCTTCTCCATGTCAAAGCGCATTTGTAAATCACCAATGTTGAGACCAATCTGACCCTTCTTGACATCAATTATAGCTCCAGCAGTAGCTAAGAATGATCTTCCCAGAATAAGAGGGTCCTTGGGTTCCTCCTCATACTTTAACACCACAAAATCAGTAGGTATCAAGCACTCACCAATCTTAATTGGAACATCTTCAAGAACACCATCTGGAATGCGAACAGACCGGTCAGCAAGGATGAGAGTGAGCTTAGTAGGCTGGAAGTCTGTCATTCCCAGGCTGAGTGCTACTGATCTTGGCATAAGGTTGACACTAGAACCAAGATCACACAAAGATCTAGCAAATCTGTCAGTGAAGATAGTGCAATCAAGAACAAAGCTCCCTGGATCAGGAAGTTTTTCTGGGATCTTGTTCTGAATGATGGCACTGACTTGGGCTGGTATCATCATAACTCCTTGCTCAGCATTAAAATCCTTGGTTACCATCATCTTGACATATCTCCTAAGCATTGGAGAAGTCTTAACAGCATCAACCAAAGGCAACTCAAGAATAAGCTTATCCATCATGGCTTTGCACTTGGCATCATCTAGCTCTTGTTTAGACTTCCTTGGATTCTTGGGGAATGGAACCTTAGGTGTGTAAACTCTTTCTGCAATTGGAGTAGAAGACTTCACATTCGCAGGGTTGGTGTCGATCGACGCTTTGTTCTGGGATTTTGTCCGAAACTTCGCATGGTTTGGGTGTCGACCGATGCCCATGTGTGTCGGTCGATACTGGCTCGGCAGAAACATCTTCTTCGTCGTCTATATCAATCAACTCCTGTAGATCATCAGTTTGATTCTTCTGGGGTATAGGATGGAGTTGTTTGCCACTTCTCAAAGTCACTGCATTGCAAGAATGTTTAGGATTTGATTCCGTTCTTGAAGGGAGATAACCTTCTTGCCTTTTTACAGACCCAGCAGTCTACGCAACCTGACTTTCCAGCTTCTTGACATGGATGTTCAAAGCTTCAAACTTCCCATTAAGATCAGTGTAGACATTATCCAGCTTCCCATTGAAAGTCACTGTCATCTGCTCTTGGCCTTGCAAAAGCTGCTCAAGCATAGCTTCCATCTTACTAGTTTCAGTAGACTTAGGAGGCGGAGACTAATATGAGTTGTTGCCATAAGTCCTTGTGAATCCACTGTTTTGTTGTTGCTTCTGATAGTCAGGTTTGGGTGTGAAACCAGAAGAGTTGCCCTGAAAGTTACTGCGCTGGCTGTTTCCACTGTAAGACCTACTACCTTGCTGATTTCCAAACCTCTGCCCCTGATTCCCATAGACATAGTTCACCTCTTCTTCTTCATAATTTCCTTGATCAGATTCTGGCTCATATGTCTCAACTTCAGCAGCAAAATGAACAGATTTCTTACCCACAAGGAGATTATGCACAGAATCCAGCTTAGCATTAACAGAAGCTAACTGATGTGAGTCATATCCTCCATGTAATCTCTTTCTTTCAGCATCTGCTCTCTTAGTACTATTGCTGGCAGCTAAGTTCTCAATCAACAATTCAGCATCTTCTGGCATTCTTGTCTTGAAATTCCCATGACTTGCAGCATCTAAAGCCAACTGATACTCCCAGTCACACCCTCTGAAGAAGATACTTAGCAGTTGAACTCTTGAGAAACCATGGTGTGGACAGTCCCTTTGGTAAGCCTTGAATCTCACCCAAGCTGCTTTGAAAGCTTCATCTGGTCTCTGCTTGAAGGAAGACAGATTGATTCTCAACTCATCTGACATTGCATCATCATAGAAGTGGTTGAGGAAGGCCACCTTGACATCACGCCAGCTTGTCAATGATCCAGCAGGCAGCTGTTTCAACCACTGAGATGCCTCTCCTGCAAGTGAGTAAGGGAAGAGTTTGCAGAAGATGTAGTCCTCAGTTACCCCATTAGCCTTGATGCTAGTCACCAGATCCTCAAAATGCTCAATGTGATCCAAGGGCTTCTCATTGGGCAAAGCAGAGAAAGGTCTCTGCCCAACTAGTTGAAAGTATGCAGGTTTCAACTCAAAATCATTCCTCTGAAAAGGGGGAGGAACAATAGCAGACCGGTTCTCATACACCAGATTAGCCCGATTGTAGTCAGCAATGGTCCTGATCAGATCTCGGTTGTTCTCCTGTCGTCGAACGGGGGTTCTGTACGTGGTTGGCAGCTCCACGCACGTCTGCAGGTGGGTGTCGATCGATGCCACCTGGTTGGTGTCGATCGACACCCAGATCCGGATTATCAACGACACCAGCTTGCTGGTTTACAACAGCCTGTTCGTTGACAACAGGTTTAGGAATCACGTTCCCTTCTGCATCAAGCTTTTGGCCCTGCTCATTGCGCAAGTGGCCCCTCTTGATCCCTCAAAACACCAGCCTCATCACGCATCAGAATGATCGTATTAACCATCTTCAGAGATTTAGCTGCCTTTCTGTTCTCACGTTCCAGTTTTCCCAACTCTTTGTTTGACAAATTCACAGTAGGACCAGATTTGTTGCTCCTTGTATGAGGTCCTAGGAGGCATGCACCTGAAACACCAAAGAGAAGAAAAACAAAAACGTGTAAGTAGAAAATAAAAAGAAAAGTTTAGACGAAATTAAAAACTTAAATCTAATGGTGGATCAGAGAGTCCCCGGCAACGGCGCCAAAATTTGATATGCTCAAATTAATCCCTAGAGCTACTCTCTCAAACAAGAGATCACTGCAGTACTTAGGGGTCGAATCCACAGAGACTCAAGATCAAACACAAAAGATTGTAAAGTTTTGTAAATCACGCTAAACAAGTTAAATTGAATTAAAATAAAGCAATGCAAATATTTAAATAAAAGTGTTGTGAATTCAGAAAATCAAAAGAGCTAAGCCTAGGGAATTTCTCAGGAAATTATGAAATATTAAATCAGATAAATTAATTAAGGTTCAAGCAATAAAAATCAGATCTAAAACTCTAAACTTTTGGTAAATTAAATCAGTTCTCACTGCAAATAATATCTAAATTTAAAACCAGAAAATCCAAATCTCTTTGTAAAATTCTAAGTAATAAATTAGCTTTAAAAACAGGTTTAGATAAGTTCACAGAATTATTAATTCAAATCTCTTTGTAAGAAACAATTCTGCTCATCAATGGTTTAATCAGGAAAACAATTATATTCTCATATCAATTTATTTCCCTAAGATAACAATTCTAGGTGATCAATCAAGAATTATTGTGAAGAACAACCAAGGATAAAGATCATAAAAGATTAAGAACCCTAAAAATCTCAGATCTAATAAATCATAAAAACCCTATGAAAAACTCTAAACCTAACAAGCAAATTACTCAGACATGTTTAATGAAGAACAAATCATAATTCTGAATAACATGCAATAGATATTAAAAAGTAGAAGAGGGAGTTCAAGAATTCTTCTCTACAAAGCAGATCTCTCTCTCCCAAAAGCTCTCAATATCTTTCGCTCAAAAACTGCTAGAAAATAACTTAAGGGTTTCTAAAACCCAAAAACAATATATATATATATATATATCCTAAAATACGTCCAGGGGGCTTATGTTGCAATTATAGAAGACTTTGGGCAAATTTGTAAAACTTCCAAATTTGTTGTTCTCTCGTCGGGTAAACATTAGTGTCGATCGATGCTCCTTTGTGTGGTGTCGATCGACGCTCGTACTCTGATCCGACTCCAACTTGATTTCCTTCGGTAAAGTGCTCCAAAATGATCAAGATTGTTCCATATTGCTCCATTCGTGCCAAATTCCTAAATAACCTGTTAAGACTCAAAAATAACCTAGAAACAAATCAAAAGACTCAAAAAGCACACTTATATCATGGTTAAAAACCGTAAAAACCATGATATATCAACGTACACAACCTGAAAGATGTTAGTGTAATAACAACGTTTAAAATTTCAGTGTACGTTCAAGAGTAAGTACGTATAGTGTACGTACAAAAGTTTATACTTTAAGACAAGATGGCGTGGTGACATCAAACCATCAATTATTAAGATTTTAAAACATCCACTAACAAAATAGGTGGAGTGTCGTTTTGAGAACCTTAATGGGCCGTTAATATTTTAGGCCCATTTACATCATAACCATATATGATCCCCCACATCCCCTATTAGTATACACATGTCATGTCCATATTACGGATTTGAAGTCTACTAGTATAATCTACTATCTCAATCTCGATTATTCACTACCCGCTCAGCTTAACGTAGTGGCAAACATGACACCAGTTGGGCAACTGCGATGTGACAACTGATACCCGCAAAAGTCGTATATGCGAAGACGTAAAAGAGTTGTTTAACAAGTAAGTAGAGGGATGTGATGTGTCTTGAGGAGTACGGTTAATATGATGTATTTGTAATCATTACTAAGTTATGAAATCTGGTCACAGTGTGAACTAAATATGTTTCTGGTTAGCATTCTATATATATTCACACATGGTTTGTATGGAACAATGATTACTACGTATTTAGGCTATATTTGACCTCTCTCTATGTCGAATTATGTGCTGATTTGTAACTTGTATTAGTATTAAATAAAAAAGAAAAAATCAAATTATTGCTTTGTTCAGTGCGGGAATTTATTAAACCGCTGGATATATGGTAGTTGGGTAAAGTATATGCGGTTCATGGGTTAATTGATTGTTTTGGAAACCGCAACAGTAAATTTTTTTTTTTTTTTTAAAACGAAAACTACAGAATATTTCTTGATTGGTAACATATATAACTCGTACCTTCCCATTGCAAAACCAATTAAATATAATACTAAGACGTACACAACCTGAAAGATGTTAGTGTAGTAACAACGTTTAAAATTTCAGTGTACGTTCAAGAGTAAGTACGTTTAGTGTATGTACAAAGGTTTATACTTTAAGGACTTGTACGTATTACAGTTTGCAAATTGCGTGTACGTAGAATGGGAGGGAATAGTTCGGGCATTATCTCCCTTCATGCAATTTTTATTATGCAAATTAAATATAAATAAAGGTTTCTGACGTAGATTCTTCTATTACGTATCTACGTGGCGCCACCATAATAACGGATGTCAAATGCGTTATACACTACTTGGACAATTATTTCTCTTAAATTCCGCTAGGCTCTACTTAGGGTACACATGATAGCAGTAGGTTGGACGAAGTGACAACTCCTACCCCCAAAGTCGTGTTACCATAAACGTGATGTGATTTATTTCTCAGCGAGTTTTAATTAAACAGTAGTAAGTGACGTATGTCTCGGCACATTACAACAATGAACGGGTATGGTGTTAGCGAAATAAGTATCTCGTTAGCGTTCTATAAATTATAATTACCAGTCCTACTGAGTGCAACCTGAACTTTGAGTTCTTCAAACACCCTTCTGTACAAGTAGTTCCTACTTAAAAACCACAGCAAGCTGGCGTCTGCGTCTCAAAAAATGCCTCATCTACCAGATGAGATGTTGATTATCATCTTCGGGTTTCTCGCAGTAGATGGTTTGAACTACCTAGCTCCAATAGTCAAGGCAGGACCTCGGGGAGTCAAAACAGCGCTTACGCCTCAAGTTCTCAAGGATGCTAACATCTCCAGCATTACTTGCCATCCTTCTTGGTTCCAAAAATTACATCATCGAAATCGTAGAATAAGAGAGGAAGGGATGCACCGGCGTATCTTCGAAAAATGCCTTGAAGCTAGGAACAAAAAGGCAATCTATTACGAAGGTCTCCGGGTTGTTGCCGAGGAAAGCGACATTGAGGGAGGTATTGCACTTCTAACTCGTAACGTACCCGCAGAAGATGATGCCACACTAGCATGTGGGTTTTTTTCTATGTTACATGGGAACCTCGACATGGCGGGTCATTATCTTTACCTGTTTTTTGCATACCACTACCAACTAAATACAACTCAAACAAGGATTTTGGGCAGGGAGTTGTTCATGTTGCTGGGTAGATATCAGACGGCGCGAGAAAACACGTACAAGGATACATTCATCTATCCGATTGCCCCTTTGATCCCTTCTCCGGAATGTGCTAAATTGTGTTTATTGGAGCATGGTCTGTACTCTCTCAAGTATCGAGACTATGACATGGTGTGCAACAATTGCGGCCTTTGGTGGTTGGCGAAATCTATATCCGAGATCCTTTAGTGATATTATCTCTTTAGATGTTTCGCCCTAAACGTTTCATCTAAATGTCTTCTGTAATAAACGCCGTACTAATATCTACGTCATAGGGTTTACGCGCACTGAATCCGGCCTTTTGTTTCCATTGTTTTCGATTCTAGTTATTTTTAAGCATGTACCAATTGATGTTGGTTCCTTTCCTTTTTTAACTATTCTATCTTGCAAAAGAACTATACACAATTGATATATCTACCTATTGTGTATGTACAACAAAGTGTGTGTGGGTACATGGGTGCTTACGTTTGGTACGAGAAATGTTTTGTTTTGTTACAACTGTGCATTCGGTTGGTGAAGTCGGATGTGTACACATCTCTATGATACATAGGTATCGGGCCTCAATTTTAGTAAGCCCATTCGGTATGGATTTGTTGTTTATTTTCTTAAAAATAAGGCCTCAATTTTAGAGTTTGAGTTGAGGCCCCATTTAAAAATTTAAAAATTACATCGGACTTACTGAGAAAAATAATTTAAAAGTAAACAATACTTGATCTTTTCGTATTGGGCCTCCAATGTTGTTGGACCGGTAATTAAATTTTGGTTTGTTTAAACCAAATTGTGACTAGGATAACTCTACAATATCAACCATTGAATCAATTTTGTCGTAGTGGGTGGGCGCCATAACGTAATTAAGAAACCATTGGAGGGGGGGGGGGGGGGGGGGAAAGCATACATCAACAATAAAAATAAAACAAAACCACATACAAAACGTAAATTAGTTGTCTGTACGTACACTACGAATTAAAGTAAATTTGAAATATAAACCCGAAGAAAAAAAAAGAAAGCGAAGAGTCGCGCTTATTAGAGTAGGAGAGAGGGGGAGTCGGTAGAAAGACGGAACTACTACTGGCGACGTTTTGTTTTATTTAAATAGCATCACCCTTTCTCCTTTCCAAACCCAGGGTAGAAACGAGTAACACGATATTATCAGAAAAAAACCATGGAGTTTAGAGTTGATGCCATCGCTTATCTTATACCAGGAAAAACGAATTGGATTATCCAAGCGAAGGTCTTGAATTCGTGGTATGTTACTGAGTTCTTTTGGAAGCGGGTTCTGCTCCTTGCTGATACACGGGTTAGTCCACTTTGCTTTG